>NW_026695348.1:165264-329018 GCF_029851405.1 Lichtheimia ornata
TTCACGATCAAGCTTGCCAATCCCAGATTTCGCAATGTCGCCACCAGCCAAACTGGATCTGGGGGTCGACCTCTTCGACGACGACGACCAAAAAATATTTTTGGGCTAGTTGCGAGATTGAACGTGAAACTTGCACCCAAGGTGCAGTTGGCCAAGCCGAGCCCATTGCTCTATTCAAAACCCCACGTTTCATTGTAACGTTCGGAGATACAGGCACCTTTATGTTTGTAAGCGTGATGCTATATGAAGAGTGGTCTTTGTTCATTGTCAAGTAGGTGGACCCTGACAGAGCAAAAGATGGAGAGGGATGTGTTTGTGTAACACAGCTACTTTGCATGACTGGAAGGATTGATGGATTATACTTTATGGTCTATCCACAGTAGTCCATATATTGCGCGCTATCAGCCATTTCCTCACAATCAGCGTTGTTGCAAAATCCACTGCATGTGAACGATTCTCCTGCTCCAGCCGAGCATTTCCATCATTCAAGTTTCTTGATCCGAGCCGATTTGACTGAGCTACGCTAGAACAGCAAACATGAAAATTAATGAATCGCAGGGTCTGCGAATGTCTCCGTCTTTCAAACTTTTGGACGCTCGCATTCAAAACTTTCAAATGAAGTGTGAGGTATCTATTATGAAAAAGTTGATCAGCATGCTCGAGAGCGCCCTTCTGACCAATTTTCAAGTTGGAGGTAGGCAACTTCGGGGCGGTGGCCCGTCCGCTCTTTTGATCCCATCATCCACCATTTGGATCGCCCCCGCATATTAAATCTTCACAATGACGTCTGCGACTTTTAAATGAATGAAGTTGATCAGCATGTCCCAGCGAACCTTCTGACAAAGTTTCATGTTCGAGATGGGGAATCCCAAGGTAATACATACTATTTCCATAGATCATGAATCCGGCGCTGACCTGCATTCCGATCTCCATAGTAAATCCCACATTGTACCCTCCCATTCAATATTTTTAAATGAACATGAGGTCTTTTTTAACACAATATTGATCAGCATGTCCGAGAGCACCTTGTGTGAAAGTTTCAGGTTCGAGAGGGACAATCTCAAGATCAAGGTTCGAATGTACAGTGTGCATGCATTTATACAAGAGGTGTCGCCTATTTAATTTCCACTTCTTCCACTCACACTTTATTCCCTCTTCCTCCCATTCTCAACTGTTGACCCATTCAAGTATACAACTACCACCTGCGAACGATTGTCCTGCTTCAACCCATCATGTCAACCCTACGATTGTCTTGATCCGAATGTCTTTGACTGAATGGCAAGTTCATGGCGTGTACACAGCCTTCTTGTCACTCTTCTACAACACACGAGTCTTATATCCTACACGTTGTCATGCACTCTCCTCTGCCACGATCAAGCGTAACAGCATTCATTCCAGCAGTTGCTATTCGCTCCATTGTCTCATACAGCGTTCACAACCTTGTCATTCTACTACGACTCGCGCTCTTGCACGTTCCTCTGCCACAACCAAACGTAACAGCAATTGCCATTACCATTGTCTCAAGTTACTTGCAGCAACCTGCATTGTGGCCTTTATTATGTGAACAGCAGCTAGCCATTGTATAGAAGCAACTTTATTTACGTGTAACAACTTGATTTGGTACATACGGATCCCTATGGATGATGCCATACCAGCTATCAAGTACGCCACAATACAAGCAATCTTCTTCACCTGGCTGAGCTGCGATAGAGAACGGCCAAGAAAGAGATGGATCAACAGCAGGATGGAAAAGCAATCATACCAGCAGCGATCACATGGTTCTTTTCAACCAACATATTGGATTTGATGGATGGATGCAATCAAGTGCAGTGATGAGATATCATGGAATGTTGCTTTGGTTACTTGTCGCGTTGTCTACAGGAAGGATGGATCATGTCACATGGGTACGGCTGAGGATGATGGATTGGATGGGATTGACGAGAAGGACTTGTATCTTTGCCGAAAGAAGGTGTCTTACAGCCATGGATGATATTGGAAGACTCAAGTCAATGCATGCAGCAGTTATTTTACAATCATGGATGAAGGATGTTTATGACAGCAGCAACCAATTACACAATCACCCCTATTGCCTCTATGATTCACCCGTATCTCATTCAATTTACATTACTGTTCCTTTACCATATTTACGTGATAAAAACATCTACATTACCATGTTTTATTCTTCGACTTATGCATTGAATGAAAATTGGATGCAACACGATGTTTAGGAGGGTATCGTACTATAAGCTTATACGTGCAAGATGTGGATCACTTGGTTGCTTCCGGATTGAGAGAGGGGGAAAACCACCCATTGTTCATGATGCATTCTTCATTGGGAATGGATATTGCTGTTTGAGAGCTACATGACATTGATGAATAAAAGTGGGATCAAAAGCAGTAGCAGAGGATGATGTTGTAAACTGAATGTCATTATTCTTGAATATAAACCAAGCTATCGTAAGATGAGGATACTCGAAGGTGGACACGTGAGATGTACATGGATCAGCGTATGCTGGTTAGTAGTGAGGATTGCATCTGGTCATTAACACGTAGTACGTTTTGTTCTAGTGAAACAGTACAGTGATAGTAAGAATGCATAGAAGCACACACACATGCATCAAACGGATGATTACCCTTTCTTCCCATTCCAAACCATGTATCATTATGCATACATCCAAACCCAAATATCAGGCAACTAAAAAGTTTTTTGTATTTTGAAGCAAAATGGGATAATGATGTGGGGGGTAATGAATATGAAGCAAACAACAATAAAGAAAGATGTGAAGAAAAATAACAACAAGGATGGGGACACTCATACATAATCTACCAGTCATCTTCATCAGAGAACACCTCTTCACCACGCTTGCGACGTTCCATACGCTCCTTCTTCTTCTTGCGCAATTCACGGGAAGACAACTTCTCCTTCTTCTTGACAGCCTTGATAGTGTTGCCTTGAGCATCAACCATGTCTTCTTGTTCTTCCTCCTTGATGGCTGTGGTACCATTGCCAGAGACCCAGTTGTGACCTGATGCGACAAGCTCACCATTATCGACCTTCCAGACTTCACCACAAAGTGCTTCAGAGAATTGGCGGTTGTGGGTAACAATGACAACGCCACCACCGTATTGCTTGATGGCACCAGCAAGAGCACCGAGAGAGTCACGATCGAGATAATTGGTAGGTTCGTCAAGCACCAACATATGAGGACGATTCCACATGGCAGCACCAATAACCAACTTGACCTTTTGACCACCAGAGAGACCACGAATGCGAGAATGGGTAGCAAATTCAGGTTCCAAGCCAACTTCATCCAAATGCTTCTCGATTTCCTTGGCAGTGAGAGGGCGATTGAGACCGGACTTTGCAGCTTCTTGTGAGTCGACTTCAGCAATCTTCTTTCCAAAGCCCATTTGTTCAAGCTTTTGACGAGAGATCCAGGTGTTGTCCACAGATGACTTGCCAACCCATGAGACTTCGTATTCATAAGACTGCTTGAGCTTGCGACGAGCAACAATATCCTCAACAATGCGCTTCTCGCCCTCAATCACAAAGGTTTGGCTCATTTGCTTCTCCTCTTCTTCAGTGACTTGACGATCCACCTTGTCGAGTTCTTCACGATCTTCACCAGTAGCATAACGCCATTGGATGTATTCGTTGGGAGTCTTGTCAAGATGCTTCTCAATGTGATGGAAAGCGTGTTGGGCAACATAGGCAATACGCAAATTGGGATGCTTCCAAACAGTACCAGTGTTGGCCTCCATTTCACCCGTCAAGAGTCGAATCAAAGTGGACTTGCCAGCACCATTGGGACCAATGACGGCCACACGAGAAGAAAGAGAGCATTGCATGCTGATGTTCTTGAGCTGCTTGCGAGCCGTGCCAGGATATTGGAAGTCGACATTCTTCATCTTGAGGATAGCACGTTCCTTGGTCTTGATACCTTCGAGATAGCCAGGTTCAGGGAACTTGAAGTTGATTTGCGATGCCTCCAATGAATAGTAAGATGCTGCGGCAGGAACCTTCTTGACGAATTCGGAGAGATTACCCTTGTAGCGCTTGAGCTTGTAATTCTTCTCATAGTGGATGATGTCCGAACACACGTGATCCAAAAAGCCTGAGTCGTGGGACACAATGATGGAAGTGACACTCTTCAAACCAAGCAAGTAGTTTTCGAGCCAAGCGACATTGACAACGTCCAAGTGATTGGTAGGTTCGTCAAGAAGCAAGATATCGGCATTCATGAGCATGGCACGAGCAAGAGCAAGCTTCATCTTCCAACCACCAGACAATGAGCTGATTGTGTGTGAAGTCACCATTTCTTCAGAGAAGCCGTAATCACGCAAGATTTGAGCCACCTTTTCACGTTCCTTTGTCTCAACACCTTCAGATGCAATGATGAAATCAACCAAAGGCGTATCAGACTCGGAACCATCAATGTCATGTTCCACGTAAACGGTCTTGAGCTCGGACTTTGGAGGGAAGCCTTCGACTTGTTCATTGGCAATAGCACGCATCAAAGTGGATTTACCACAGCCATTGTGACCACACAAGCCATAACGACGACCACGCTTGAGACGAAGAGAAGTGCGATTGAGCAAGATCTTGGCACCATAGGCAAGAGAGAATTCACAGTTGCAAAGATCTTCACCTTCTTCATCGTCTTCTTCAGGATCCTTGGGAGTCACAGCTTCTTCACACTTGTCGAGAGCCTTGCTTGCCAAAGCTTCAGCGTCACCAGCTGAGAGGAAAGCCTTGATGTAGGGTGGCAACGCCTGCACCCACGTGTCCTTGAAAAAGTTCTTGGCCACACACAAAGCAAGAGCCACATCACAAAGGTACTTTACAGAGACACCATAAAAGTCATCGACCTTGGCAGGCAATAATTCATGGACCACGTTGGTGACCTTGTCAGCCTTATCAGCCTTGGTGAAGATCTCAACATTGGAAGTGCCAACACGTTGCAAGGTAGCAAGTGCTTTTTGAACGACACCACGGCACTCTGGATCAGCGACGACATCTTGGATCTTTTCCAAGGCTGGGAGCAAGAGTGGCAAGAATGGGGCAGCGACTTCGGGATCATCCACAAGCTTGCACATATTGTCAATGATCAAAGCCGACTTTCGCTTGATGGGAGTGGCACGTTCAGCCAAGCCACGGCTCAACAAGGGCACCATGATGGATAAGGTGGCAGCATCGACTTCTTGGACAAAGGTGGTGGCACCAAGCAAATGGATGGTTTCAGGTACATTCTCCGGCTTGTTGATGCAAGCAATGACAGCAGGAATGAAACGCTCGATATCCTTGTTCTCAACGAGACCACAAATGTTGCCCATGGTAGCAGTAGCAGCCTTCTTGACATCGGCCTTGGTATCCCACATGCAATCAGAGACGACAGGGATCACATCAGGAATGGTATGGAAAAAGGCCTTCGCTTTGAGCTTGACGAGGTCATCCAAAAGAGACAAAGCCAATGTCTTTGTTTGCCACTTGCACGAGTTGCCTAATCCCTGCAACAAATAGGGGACAATGACAGCTGTTGCATGTTCGTTGACTTGCACCACAAGGTTCTTGGCTGCTTCTGCTGCGGCTTGCTTGGTGGCGGCTTGCTTGTCGGCTTGCAACTCCAACAAGGATGTCAAGAAAGGAACAAGATAGGGTTCAAGTTGACCACCCAAGCTCTTGTTGGTCAAAGCCTTGATCGCTGCAATAGCACCTTGACGAGCACCAGCATTCTTCTTGTTGCTAAGATTTTTGTTCACGCTATCGATAATGTTGAATTGCTTTAGAGATTGAACGCCATGAGAGGAGACGAAATCAGCGAGTTCTTCGGCGACAGAATCGCGATCGGAATCGGATGCGGATGAGAGAGAGGAAAGCAAATCCTTTGCCTTCTTGGTCTCAACCTCGCTGAGCGGGCCACTCACGGCAGCCAGCTTCTTGGCTTCAATGTCGCTCTTGTTGTTGTTGTTGACGGCAGTTGCTGCTGCTGGCATGATGGAGATGTTGCAGTTGTATATAGAGAATGGATGAGCGATACGATGCAAAGAGATAGAGAGGGAGCCTCCAGAAATGACAAAGGAGAGAGGGGTTGAGATGGGAGTAAAGAAAAAAAGGTGAAGGAAAACAAACAAAATGCAGCCTGTTCATCCCGTTTATATATGCAATCTCCCATTCCCTATCTATAATACTCAGCTCTAGACACACTGTTGCCTTACCTGGGAACGCCCGTTGCCCAAAGGGAGTTTGTTTCACTTTTGGTCATATCATCATCAGTGTCTGATGCTGCTGCTGCTGCTGTTTGCTGCGACACATAACATAATACTGCGTCATGACGTTTTCCCCTTCCATCCACCACCACCCCCTTGGTTGACTCTTTTATGCCAAACCATATCACACACACACACACATACACAACATAACGCATCATCCCCTTTTGTAAAGGAGATACGTACAACATTCATAACATAATTAACTTGCGTCTACTTGTTTCTTGTAATCGTCGTTGCAGCAGCAGCAAGGGAAGGTTGCTGGTGTTGTGCAACCAAGCCGGTTGCTGCATTAATACGTGTGGTCGGGGCTAACAATATTTCCACCTCCACCATCCAACCACATTTGCATACGCACTTGCCACCTTAAGCCCATTAGCTTGAGAGAGAAAAAAGAAAAACAAACCGCTCCCTTTTTTCATCTGTGCAAAATAGATCTCTCGTTGATGCCCTCCTTGATTTCATGTGCATTGCATAGCATGATAGATATACATTCACACACACACACACACACCTTCTCCTCCCTTTACAACAACGGATGAATGAATAGCGTGGTAGTATAGTGACATGTGTGAATCACGCACAAGATTGCTGAAGATGAAAGCATTATCTTTATGGCATAGCTCGGAGTCTGTTGTACATTCGTAGTAGTGTTACGATAAATATGGATTGAATTCCTCTGTTTATTACCCGTTTCCAAACATGGGAGCGTACGTATAAACGACCAATGATAGTGGTAATCAATGGAAAGTATGGAGCATTTTGGGCGTTTTTCATTAATGCCATCATAATAACGATCATCGATGGTGGCAAAAAAGTGTGATCATGAAAGTATGGTAAGAACCTTACTTTTTTCCATCATTCGATGTGAAGAATGAGATTGCTGTGGAACCTGACGATCCATACTCAGATGTCACGAGATGACTGATTTGCTCAAATAAACCATCATCATCATCAACATGCAAGCACCAACAATGAAATGAAATGAATAATGAGACAAGAGTATATTATAAATGACATTTTGCATTATGGCAGGAGATATTATATATACACATTCATACATGGATGGGGGGAAAATGGTTGTGTGTGTGTGTGGTTGGGGGGAGATACATAGTAGTAGAACAATTTAGCGAAGGTAAACAAAGGAGGGGCCGTATGCAGCAAAAGCGAAAAGCAAGCCTGATACCAAACCAGCAATGGGAAGAGTAGCAATCCAGCCAAACATGACAAAGGCAAGCATTTTCCAGTTAACGGCACGCCAGTTGCCGTTGCAAAGACCGACAGCAGTAATGGCACCTGTGATACAATGGGTGGTTGATACAGGAAGACCCAATTGGGATGCAGTAAGCACAGTGAGAGAGGCGCCCAATTCAGCCGAGAAACCACGTGATGGGGTCACATAGGTAATGTTGTTACCCATCGATCGCATCAAACGATAACCCATAGTAGCAAGACCAACATCAATAGCAGCACCACCATAAGCGAGAATCCAAATAGGTACAGGCGACTTGCTGTTCACCGAAGCAGTTTGCCAAATGTCAAAGACGGCAGCCAAAGGACCAACAGCATTGGATACATCATTGGAACCATGAGCAAAAGAGGCGACAATGGCAGTGAGGACTTGAAGATAGGAGAACATGTACTCGGTATCATCTTCATAAAGCTGAGCATGGGCATGGATCTTTTTGATGCGGTCATTGTTGAGGTTACGAACGTCTTGGTTGATACCATGAAGCAACACAGCCAACACCTTCTTCTTGATACGTTGCAAAGTCCACTTGTTGTCCTCGGCTTGTTCAGCGGGTTGACTTGCCTCAACAACATCATCGTCATCTTGCAGCTTCTTGTTGGATGTAGTAGCATCAGCATCAGTGGCAGTAGCAGCAGCCGATTTTTCATTGTCAACATCATCTTCAAGGGCTTCACGGGTTTCGGTGGTGACTGAATCCTTGCGTTCAAGATCCTCCTTTGGCATAGGGCGCTTGGGAACACACCAAATGATAGGGATGTGATAGTATCGCAAATCTTCGTGCTCAATGACCACACGACGCAACCAAGGCATAAGCAAAACGTAGGCAAGGATCGTCACACCAGCAGCACAGCCAAGAGCAATACCAATAACATGCTCAATAAGGAGACCTGAAGACTTGGCACCGGGAGCCTTGAAGCAAATGTACAATACGGCAATGAATACAGTGACGAAAAAGTACAAAGGCACCAAACGGAAAGCCCATTTGACGCTGTCGACTTGACGCAAGATGGCATACTTGGTGATCATATAAATGATGGATGCAATCACACCAGCAAGCACAGGAGAAAGGAACCAAGATACAACGATTTGAATGACACCATCCCAGGACCAGTCAACGGATTCACCACCATAGCCAGCAATACCCATACCAATGACGGCGCCAATGATGGAGTGTGTTGTGCTAACGGGCCAGCCGAATCGAGTAGCAGCTAATCATGCATGTTAGCGATCATGGATTAATCAATCAATATAGGATAGTGAAGTAATACGTACTCAACACCCAAGTAAAGGAGCCAACAAGGGCACACATCATGCCCATCATGAGCATCTCTGGCGTTTCGGAAAAGTTTTCGATTTGGATGATACCGTCCTTGATAGTATCGGCAACACCAGAACCCAACAAAAGTGCACCCAAGAATTCGGTAAAGCAAGCGACAATGCAAGCTTGTCCAAGGGTCAAAGATCCGGATGACACTGAAGTAGCAAAGGAATTGGCTACGTCGTTCGCACCAATGCCGTATGCATCAATAAAGGCGGCCACCATGGTGACACCGAACATCCATGTGAAATCATAAGGCAACATCATCTTGGGCTATGTATTGAGTGATGCTGGCTGATCAAGAGATGTGAGCAAGGAAAAGATGACCGAGAAAGAAAAAGAAAACGATGGTGGAGGATTCAAAGGTGTGTGTGGAGTGAATCATTTTTATATGACATGCCCTCGGGTGGCATCCAAGGAAAGGCTCGCCCAATCGTGTTTTGCATTGGAGCCACGCTCCTTTCGACGGAAAGGAATGGATTTCAGATAGAATCCCAGGAAAGCAATTTGGTGATCTTGGTAGAAGCTATTACCTTCACTCTAAAGCTCAACCAATCATTGCCAAGATTTCAAACAATGACCGATTCTTAAACTTCTGTCATCCTATTACTACACATACAATCTCGGGAGACGCATCCACATACATGAAAACATCAATGTAGGCATTGTGTGTGTACGCATCATGATCTGGATCCGGTGGTGGTTTTGGTAGTCGTTGTGAGGAATGATGGTGTCACGCATACACAAGAGACATTGATGTGATCCAGCCAATTAGAAAGGGAACGTGCACCCACATGCACCAGTGGCACTGGCTGTCTTTTTTTTGAAACCAGGCTGTGTAGCTTGAAACCATTGATTTCCGCAAAACCTTCAACGAATCAGATCACTTACCAAATTTTGTCGGTCTTGTGCTTGCTCCAATCTTTGGAACCATCATCATCACTCCCCTTGACTTGCTCACGTTTACAATACTATCCTATCCCGATGATTTAAGACACTATATAAAAAAGTCTAAAACTGGTTTTAGCATCTTTTGTATTTGCTGATCACCGATTGTCCACGTGCCTTGTTATGTCTGTTAATGGTATTAATGATCTATACTACCAAGGGGTGATGATGGTGGTGTAAAAAAACGGCTGATACCAAAGATGCTCCCATCCAATCATGTTGCAATCGTAAGGAAGGGTGCCATTCAATCATGCATAGCATTCTTATTGATCATGTTGTTGTTTGACAAGGAGCTTATTGTCCTACAAACCAGCTCCAATGGATTCCAAAGCATACACAGCATGGCATGGTAGGAGTTTGTATGGATCTTTAGATTTCCTATCTCGCGTGTTGCATGTCTCGACCAATCATGCTTGAACGATTGAGAAGGGGGTTTTTTTTTTTCTTTTTCGATGACACATGTACCAACGACCGTCATCTGAGCTGGATCTCGATTATCTCAATTACAAATGAATGAGAGGATACATCTCATCACGTGGTAGGGCATGCTTCCCCCATTGCAGCATATGTAATTTGTATGCAGCCATTGCCCGGGATGTATAGCTTGGAGCCAAACACGGCCATCAAAGGTAGATTGCTTTTTCCCTATTAGTGAAGATGTGATGCTTAATGGAGGCAAATGATAAAAAGGATCTTATTAGATGATGATGACCGGCCTTACAAGATGCATCTGGAAAAGTGGATTTCCAATCAAGGGATCATAATCAAAGTAGTAGGTGGGGGGTAGCAATAGGCTAGTGAAGCAATTGAATGCTTGTACCTCCATTGAGAAAATTGACTTCTTGGCAGCCGATCATCTAGATTGAGGCTGCCAGATACTACTTTACAAAGTACGTTTCTAGTAAGGTACGCTACATGTCATTAATGATCCTCCAAACAAGATGTTCTTTATTGCATATGATTGCCAAGAAGGGTGATTGCCAAGAAGCATTCGGGGATTACGCGGTTGGCATACATATCAAATAAGGGGGTGGGACCCATTCTCTAGAGAGAGAGAGCATCAATCAAAAGGATGATCCCTTTCTTTCCCATATACAGGAATGGGGCGATCCTTAACTTGCATGCATTCACTCTTTGGCCAAGCCAAACGTTTATCCATTGCTGATGATGTCGATCCTTTTCCTTATATGAAAATTGGATGATTCTTGGAACGTTCTTGTAAATACGTAACAACTTGATCAAGTCAAAGGTGATTTATTATCAAGGTTTGATGTATTAAGCGTGTATGTGTATACGTTGTTGCTATGGGATTCTTCTAAAATCTTTATCCTCGGCAGAGTATAGCCGATTTGCATGAAAAATCAAATTTTCGGATCGGTGCAAAAGACGGTGTGGTTGCCAGTGTAACATAATCTGTCTTTGGCATCAAATATCTTTACGTAAAAATTGGCCAACGTTTTCCCCACTCGTTCAGTAGTGACCTCCACTCTAGCTGTTTCTCCGCCTGGGATACCTCGTAGATAGGATGCTGAAATGTTGACTGATACGCCAAAGTTCTTCCATTGGTTGCGTCCTACGATACAATCATATCATGTAAGGATGTTGATGATGAATGACATGTGATTGATTGTAGTAGTACCTTGGTGAGTGAAAGCTGCAAATCCACTGCATTCGTCAACAAGGGATGCAACGCATCCACCATGAACATTGCCGGTCCTAGTATTTGTATGAATGCGTTACTCATGATGTTGTTGACAAGGCTAATGGATGTTGTATTTACATGTTGCAGTGTTGCTTTTCGACCTTAAATTCCCACACAAGTTTGCTAGATGAAGCGTGTTTTAAAGTCAATGATGGGTATAATGAATACTCCCAGGAACTACGGTCATCACGGCATCCAACGAATTGATCAAGCATCTCCTTGAGCTTAGGATGGTCTTCGAGAACACCAGGATCGATTTTCATGTTGAAGGTAGGTGTGGGGTATGTGTGGGGGATAAGTGAAAGAAAGGAGCTAAAAGGTGTCTGCAGCCAAAGTCGGGTTTTGCATTCAAAAAGTCTGTGTCACCAGCTCACACCGAAATGAAGGCTGTATGTGGGCATGCGTGTGTGTGCGTGTGTGTGTGTGTTTCCAAGAGCGGGAACATGCATGAATATTATACGTTTTACGAATACTCTTATACCCCGTTCTACATGTTGTATCTTTCAATCATTATCGTATGTATATGCACGATAGAAATAGTAGCAGTAGTAGATAGCAAGTAGCATTGTCTTTATATGCTTTATTAGGATATGGAAGAGAGAAGAATGACGTTGATAAGTGTGAGAAAGCATGGACAAGCCAATGATCATGAGGACGTTATCGTTGTTATGTGAGGACCATCCTAGTATGAGGAAGAGGGTCAGCGTGTGTATGCTGTGTGCATGTGCGTGTGTGTGCGGTACTCAAACCTGCATCGACGTAAAAAGGTTGTTCCTCCTCCCTTTACTCTTTACACGCACTTCTTTTCCAGCACTTGAGCCCATACTCGAGACACCCACACCCACACACATACATTCATACGCTTATACAACACCCACCACTTGATTGACACTTTTTGAATCTGCATTCAGGACCTGTTGCAGATTCTCATTCGTTTATCCACTGGAACCCAATTTCAAGACGCCCAACACGAACAGGGATTCGTTATCGCCACCACCCGCAGCCGACCCGTCAGCTGCTCAATCGTCATCTCGTCCGTCTTCCTCCTTACCCGATAACAGACCAAGGCGAAAACGAGCTCGTCTGGACTATACCCATTCTCCTTGTTCTTCCTCTTCTTCCTCCTCCTCAATGCAAATTACAAACGCTTCCACAACTCTTTCTTCCTCTGCCACTCAGCAGCATAACGGCACTACTACTACCAACAACAACAACGACAACAGCGATAGCAGCAATAGTAGTAGTAGTAGTAGTAATAATGGTGGTGGCAGTGGCAATAACAACAACAACAACAAAGCTATATCACAACAAGGGAATGGATCTATACACAACAACAACAATGAACCAGAAATGCTTGGACGAGTCAATAAGCAAGAACTTATTCGCCTGATATTACAATCACTGAATGATCTCGGATATCAGTAAGTAGTCGTGTGTGTGTGTGTGTCATGCTGCGCCTCTTCGTCTCATGCATTATCTCTCTTTCTCTTTCTCTAGAAATGCAGCCAAAACCCTTGAACAAGACTCTGGCATTGCACTCGAATCCGATACCGTTACTCGCTTCCGTGCAGCTATCCTTGCAGGCGACTGGTCGTTGGCTGAAAGTCTATTGACAATGCTCCCAGGAAGTGATGATCCAGCGACCATGAATATCTTACAAGCTCAATTTTTGATCCGACAGCAAAAGTTTCTGGAATTGCTCGAGGCTCAAAAAACCATGAAGGCCTTGCATGTATTACGGAATGAATTGACACCCCTGGGTCAAAGTATTGATCGTTTACATCATTTGTCAAGGTATGTAAGGGGACGGGATTGAGACAATGAATGATGTATACTCAACAAGGACGTTTAGTTTAATATTTTGTTCATCCGTTCAAGATGTTCGAGCACAAGCACAATGGGATGGCGTGGATGGATCGTCACGACAACAACTCCTCGTGGATCTGCAAGGTAAGGATTTGATAGCAGCTGGATACAATTCATGCTAATGTCATGTCCTACTCTAAAGAATACATTCCACCATCGACCATGATACCAAAGGAACGACTATTGACACTTATCAACCAAGCATTCGAATATCAACAACGTCATTGCTTGTATCACAGTAACAGCGTTGCCGAGTATTCCCTGTTTGAAAATCATCTTTGTGACAAGTAAGAGAGAGAAAGCTTATCTTTCCCCCACTTTTTTTCTGATGAATGGTAAAATATAGAACCCATTTCCCATCAACGACTATACGTGTACTGGAAGGACATGAAGATGAGGTGTGGCATGTATCATTTTCGCATAATGGACGCTATTTGTCTTCAGCATCAAAAGATAAGACTTGTATTATTTGGGATTTGGAGGCAAGTAATGGCATGAAAACGGAAGAAAGAGAAAGGGATGGCTAATGTGACACGATAGACATTTGAAAAGGTCCAAGTGCTTTCTGGACAAGATGCCGCTTCTTATTCTGCATGGTCGCCCGATGATTCAAAGTTACTTGTGTGTGGCACCGAAAAGAATTGCTTTTATTTGTGGGATCCCATGGTAAGAGGAAAATGCTGCATCTGATGAGATTCCCTTGATTGATTCATGACCATCATCATCAATAGAGTGGGGAAAAGCTACATACCTACGATGAGCACAAGGATCAAGTAACAGGCTGCGTGTGGTTACCTGATGGAGAGCATTTTATATCGAGTGGATGCGACAAGTGCATATGTTTATGGGTACGTGTATTCCTTATCTCTTGCATCTTGCAGGGGAAAAAAGTGCTCACTGCCGTTGTGATAGAATATTGATGGTGAGATCAAGAGCCGATGGCAAACACCACGTACAATGGAAATGAAAGTCACCAAGGATGGCAAGCGACTGGTGACCATGACCTATGACCAGGCCATTGAGATTTACAACATTGAAAACTTTAGGTTAAATGACGTTGGGTAAGTAAGGTTTGGATGGAATCACGCAGCATGAAAGGGGATATACTCATATGGCTATATGGCATATAGCAAAATTGAAGAAAGCGGCACCATCACTTCTCTCAGTATTACTCAGGATGGCCGATATGCCTTGACCAACATCACAGAGACGCAAGAACTTCATTTGTGGGATCTTGAGGAACGCCAGCTTATCCGGAAATACATTGGCCAGAAACAAAAGTCCTTTGTTATTCGTTCAACGTTTGGTGGTGATGATGAATCCTTCATTATCAGTGGAAGTGAAGGTAAAAAGGAATACAGGTCCATGTCGTGAGGATGATGATGATGATGACGATTGACACGTGGCGTTTTTCTTAGACAATTGCGTCTACATTTGGAGTCGAGACTACCAAACGTTACTAGAGGTGCTTGAAGGTCATACAGGCATTGTTAACTGCACAAGCTGGTGTCCAGTAGGCCCTCCTATGTTTGCTTCAGCCAGCGATGACAAGACCGTTCGAATGTAAGTTTTACAAAAGAGAAGGGATTTGGCAGTGTACTTACATGATTGAATAGTTGGGGCGTTGATGATGGAATCGACAAGGAAGACGCCATCCTTGTATAACATCTTATTCATTTACCACGACCACCACGCATACACACCAGGCCTTTGCTATTCTCTCCCCGCCTTTGTACAGAGATGATCCACCCTTCGCCACCCTTTGCTCTCTTACTCCTCAACAAGCACATCAATACACGTACACAATGATTGGGCTTTATTCACATTCGTACATAAGACGTTTTCTTTTTCCCTTTTGTTTTAAACTTTGGAATAAACCACACTCCCTTGTATATCGAACAAATGGCATATAGTATTATACATTAAACTTTTTATACAACAACAATCTATAGACGTGCGACACCATCCTCGTCAAGTTTCCAAGCATTTTTGCCAGCGTGAATGAGAGGACGAATATAATCATCGTAGCCATCAGCAACGGGTGTTTGATTGAGTGGTTCCAGCTCAGCCATTTGAGTCATGCGTTCATAAGCACGGCCATCCTTGGCACCCAATGCGGACTGGAGTACAAAATCAGGGAAATCAAAAGCATCCACAAGGGAGACGACTTCAGGGCGAATATCCTTGAGGACTTGGATCAGTTTTTCCTTGACCAGCAAGGATTGCTGAGGCGACACATAACCCGATGCCAAAAAGTCGGCCATTTCTTGCTCGAGTGCCGACAATGAAAAGAGGATAGCCACCTTTTGCAAAACAGGATGCTTGTAATTGGGAGCAAAGACGGCATTTATAAAGTTGGAGACCATCATGAGTTGGCAGTGAGCACGTGAAATACGATAGATTTCTACAAGCATGTCGTTCCATGAACGCTGTTCCACATCAATCGCATGCACTGCCTTGTCCACCAAAAAGGCGGCACGGAATTTGAATGCTGAAAGAAGGATCTCAGGGTTCGATAAATCGGCCTTATCAGTGATAGGACAACGTGCATTTGGATTGCCAAGGTATTCGAGCATGTATTGGGATGAGAAGTTGTCAGCCTTGCCACTAGCACGCACTGCACGGAATGTCTTGCATAGATAGCGGGTCGTTTGTTGTGTCAGCAAGTAGTTATCACCTTCCCACTATACATAATAAAAGATATAAGCATCTAGGATAAAAGGGGATGTTATTATAGAGCACTTACCGTAACCTTGGGCAAATAATCTTGATAGAATTGACCAAGGCCAGAGAATAGAGAATAACCATGACCACCGCATGCACGTCGGCATTCTTCAATACCAGCAACACCAAGTGTCGTTGTCAAACTTTTCAATCCGGAGGAGGAAGCGTGTAAATCAGCAAGGTTCGAAAAGTCGCCTTGAGCCATCTTTTCTTGGTTCTCGTAATACATGCGATGCATCTCGATAGCGGTAAAGTGACAAGCATAGGCCTGTGCAATGATGGGGAATAAGCGATATTGTTGCATTCTATAATCCAATACGGGAGTTTCGACCGTCTTGGAGTCCACCTTTTTGGGATTGGCTTCATCCACAAATTGTGCACGAACGGCCGAGTATCGGATAGCCACTGTAGCGGCACGTGCAAGCACCAAACGTGACTCGAGGACAATGTTGGCACGTACAAAGACCATTGTACCATAGGATAACTTGGAATTGGGAGGTTGGATATAGTTGCCAGTCGCCTTGTCGATCTTTGAGAAGCGGGCCATCATAGCATCGTGAGGAACACGCACGCGATCAAAGAGGATAAAGCCATTATCGACCGTATTGAAACCAAACTTGGGACCAATATCACCGACTGTGACACCAGGAACCGGATGATGGGTTTTCAAATCACGGATTTGGACAATGAAAGGATGGGGTCCGTAATCTTTGCCGTTGCTAATAAGACGTGCCATCACCATCGCATGCGTTGCTGCCACACCCAATCCACCAATCCACCATTTGGAGGCTGTCAATGTAGGCGAATGAATCACAAATGTTTGCGTTGCTACATCATAGGTTGCTGTTGTCTCCAATCCACGCACATTCGATCCATGGCCAAGCTATTATTATCAATTTAGATATATATTCTCCCTTTTGTATCCATGCAAACTTGCCTCGGTTTGTGCATAGCAACCAATGATCTCATATCGCTTTGCAGGCTCCAAATACTTTTTCTTTTGTTCCTCAGTGCCTTGATTCTCAATCGTGGGTTGGAACATGGATCGGTGTAACCGAAACTAGTGGTAGCATAGACCCTATTGTGTCAGCACAACACACCCTTCTCCACTGTTGCCATGGCTACTACTACTTACAGGTCCTGATTCGTCAAACAGAAAATCGGCAATAGCAAGTTCCTCGGGAGTCCATTGGTGAATTCTACATTACCAAAAAGTGTCAACCCATGTCGTCGCTTATTGAATCTCCCTTGCATAGTGTATATACCTAGTGAGCTCTACCAAACGATTCGCCGCGGCCAATGCCTTTTTGAATCGGACATCGCGACCCGTGTAATAGCGATGGGATTTGTCGCCGAGAATAGGGTCATTTTGGATAATGTTGAGAATACGTTCACGCTTTTGAAGATAGTCTTGACCATATAAAGTGAGAGTGACATCCTTTGGATCAAAAGAAGCCCGCTTGCGTTCTTGTTCTAGCAGATAGCTGCCTTGAGGTTCAATGGGTTTAAGGTGACGAGGAAATTGAGTGGGTGACATGGATGGAAGCGCGTGTGTGTTTCGTGGTTGGAGAAGAGGGGAAAAGAGAAAGGGAAGCTTGGGTTATAAAGGATCCATTTATGCTGGAATTATGCTTACCTTATACAAATCACCGGGAGTACCTTTTTACGGAAAAATTGTGGGGCAATATTTCTACTCAGAGAACGAGAGTGACTCTACGCTGACAGATAGCAAACCGGGAGATTGCATTGCCTTTAAATATATCATCACATAATCCATTTCTACTTTGGGCCGGCTCTTGTACACGCTCTTTGCTGTAGCAGATATCCTTCAATGATATACATGATGTCGATTATCAATGTTGTGCCACCATTTGGTTGTGACACAGCCTGTCATTTATGATGTGCACTTGGCTATCTGATGTTGATTTTGACAACGACAAGTCATCTATCTCTGGAGTGGTGTTGATGATAGTGAGCTTCTAGATTGCCCCAATTGCTCCCAAAACACAATGAGAAGTCCGTTGTCAGGAGAATGAGAAGGATGAAAAAGGGGCGAGTGGATCGTGAATTATTTATGAATGAATACCAACGTACATACATAATCGCCAAGGATCAAAAATGTTAACGCATTCAGTATCCTTACATGTGAAGAGGAGTGCTTCTTGATGCCCAATGCTTACGCCAATGTTTTCACAAGGTTTCATGTATCGACATAAATAAGAGTGCCGGAATCAACCATTCACTTCTTTCTCATTTGTTGCATACATCCCCTATATACACATTCGAACAATGAAAATCACCATTGCTTCCATCCTGGCAATGCTAATGATAGCCATTACCGCTATTATGGCTGATACAACAACTCCTCGCCAAAAACGAATCAATGATGATAGTAGCGTGCATCAAGCTTCCCCCGAAGAAATGTCCATCCAAAAGCACTATCTGCTATTGGCGTACTCGACATATTGCTCATCCGTCATTCTTGATGGTGACTTGACGAGTTGTCCAATTTGTGATGTCTTTGATGGCATCACCTTGATAAAAACATTCAAGTCAAGCTTTTATGACACCAACGCTATGGTGATCAGGGACGACAAACGTAAAGAAGTGGTAGCCGTCTTTCAAGGCACATTCACACTCAGAGGTTGGATAGCAGTGAGTTGGCTAATATAAAAGAGGGATACATACACAATGTTTGACAATGAATGATACTCTATTGTAGGACTTGGGTGCTCTTCAAATACCATATCCTGCAATGAAAGGTGCACAAGTCCACAAAGGTGTGTAGTCTCTCCTGATAGTTTGTATGGCCCACACACAGCTAACCACCTCGTCAATACATAGGCTTTTATGAAAACTATATGGAAGTGGCCAATGATCTCACAGCGGTTGTATTGGATCAAGCGGAAAAGTATCCCGATTATACCATCGCTACCACCGGGTAAGTGTTGCCTGGCAACAAAAAAAAAGTGCCATATATGTATGCTTGCTCACATAGCAACAGACACTCACTTGGTGGTGCTTCATCCATGTTTTGTGCCATGGATCTTTTTCAGCGTGGAGTGCCAGCTGAGAAATTAAGGCTGTATACTCAGGGTGGCCCTCGCATTGGTAACAAGGCTTTTGCAGAATACGTTCTCAGTACCAAGGTGCCTGTAACAAGGCTCATTAACAAGCTGGATGGTAGCTTTATTATGCCTAATAGCAATGGATGTGCGATGGTGTGTGATGGCTCACAATACGTGCCGTTTTTTCTATAGGTGGTCCTCACATTTCATCTCCTGATTTTGTGCATCCCGGTCAAGAGTATTGGATTCAATCAGACAGCTTCACGCGTAAGTATACACGTTGTCCAAAGGATCGTTTACGTATAAATGAATGTCAACATGAACGGTACTTTTTTTTGTAGGAGTGTGCGCTAATGGCTTGGAAAGCGAAAAGTGCTCGGATTCAATGGAGCCTTTGGCTCTTAGCGCTTATGATCATATCAGGTAAATATTTGCAGACCTATATACTGTATCTTTATTCAGATCCATATTGATGATTGCTATGTACTCTACAGCTACTTCCATTTGGAGACCAAAATAGTTTCTTGTTTGAATGTTGCCACGCTCGTAGATTTCCTTCTTTAAAAGCGGTAGACGCCGTACGCGCACATAGATCAGTGTATGCAATCGCATCAATAATATATACCTTGCTTCATCTTCTACGTGATTATAATTCCTTCAAGATCCAGCCACGTTTATACATCTAACAACGCTTGAAAAGGATTCAACAACGAAAAACAACGAGTTTTATTTTCAAAAGATGTATTTTAGAACTTGAATTCCTTTCTCTTGTCCTTTTTGTTCTCTTGAGCAGTCTTGAGCTTTTTAGCTTGTCGATTTGCGTGTTCAACGTACATATCCGACAAGTCTTCACCACCTGCGCCTGCTGGTAACTTTGATCGCATTTGTGCATCGTATTTAGCACGCAAGGTAGATTCATCCAAACCGGCTTCCAACTCGCTAGGATCGATAGCGACATCCACATTGCCACCCATTTTACGCTTAGAGCTCCTTGCAGTCGATGACGCCGCTTCGGCTCCTTTTTCAACCGTTGATAGATCGTATCCATGCTGAGATCCCATGAAACCACTAATGTTCTTTTGCACCTCTGGAAGTACTTGATACAATTGACGAGGCTGTTCATCCTCCTCCTGTTGTCTCCTCACATCCTTGCGCAATTCAATAAAATCGGGTGTCTCCAAGCCTGATGCAACGGATGCCATACCCGAAGGCGTCACCAATCCATCCTTCATAGCTTCCTCAGTAGGCTGTGCTTGTTCTTCCTCAGGTGCAGCTTCGGCTTCCTCTTCCTCTTCCTCAGCTTCAGATTCCTCCTCCTCTTCCTCTTCCTCTTCTTCGAATTCTAATACAAAAGATATGAGTCAATGGAGAGACCCTTTGGATATCACTTTTGTCTACTAACCTTCTTCAGATTCTAATTCACCCCAAAGATTCTTGTCAACCGGTTCAATGATCTAATTCAAAAGACCCATCAGCCTCTTTCTTCTTCCATCCATTAGATAACGAATAACATACCTCAGGTGGAACCACTTCCTTTTGTGTGACACCAAACACATCACCATACAAAGGTCGATTAAACTATTATCGGAATCATCCATTAGTACAAGAAGATCAAGGTAGGTGAATGGATTGACGTACCTCGTCTACAGGAGGTCTACCCCAACCACCAGGATGATAACCCCATTGTGCGCCATCAGGAATGGGTGAATTGAGACCAGGGATAGTAAGATTGGGATAACTTGGGGGAGGACCATAACGTTGCATATTGATGAGCCATGGTGGTGGTGCCAAGGGTGGCATGTTCAATGCGCTTTTGAGCTCTTCGGATAATTGACCAGGCTTCTTTTCCTTGAGCTTGGTTTCAAATTCCTTGCCTTCATAGTATCTATATATGAAACGTGATTTCCATCAGTCACCTTGGATACTTTTTTTGACAGCCGTTATACTCACAGTTCGCCATGGATGGTGAATTTTGGCTTTGTTTGGAAACGGAAGAAAGCATCGTGTAGCTTTTGATAGTCAATGTCCAGCTTGCCCATCTTGGGTGCCACACGCTCTCGAGTCTTGGTTTTCAACTTCATGGAATCTTCTTTTTCCTTGACAGCATCACGCATCTCCATGATACCAGTATCCTTGATGAAATCTATAGCGAGAAAAGAGGGTCAATCCCAAGCTCCCTTTTATCAAATCAAAACTTACCAGGCAATTCCCATGGAGGTTTCTCGATACCACGTTTGCCTTGAAGGTATTTGCGTTTTTGACTCCAATGTGCTGGAACAGGTACTGTGTTGCGGTATGATTTCAAGTTGACGAGTAACTTTGGATCTGATGCTGTCACATCCCACCACTAAATAAACAAATATCAGCATTAAATGATCATCACACAACTTGAATCGAAATTTACCTCTACAACTTCAGGCTTTTTGACCAATTGTTTTAACTCGGCTACTGTCAATCGCTGTAACTTCTTCAACTTCTTCTTGGACAATGGCTGATCCGAATCCTCCATATCTTCTTCATCCTCATTCTCCTCATCGCCCGCGCCTGCATCTTCTTCAGTTCCCTCGTCGATCTTAACCTTGGGCTCATTATCCTAAACACAAAAAGTATGAGTTGAATCATGTCATCCCCCCTTTGGATGATATAAAAAAGTACCTCATCCTCATCACGATTATTGATCTGATAGTATTGAAATACTTGAGACATTTGGGCGAGGATGTCTTCGTCCACACCTTGCATCCCTTGCATGTTTTTCAGAGCGTCCGTGTCGACAGGCTGCGTGACATATTCGATCTCCACATTGTCGAGTGAATCGTCCTTTGTATCTTTGAAGCCGAGTTCCTATAGACAAGATCAGTGTTAATTGGGAGCCTTGGATGCAATAAAGAAGCCATGTATTCTCACCTCACGTCGTTTGGCATCTTCTTGTGCACGTTGCTTTTTCGATTTCTTTCGTCCACGTTGTCGAGACTTGACTTTCTTTTGTGTGTTGTTCGATACAGCCGTCGAATCGGTTGCTGGAGATTGGCTGGCTGTGCTGTTCACTGCTACCTCGGCAACCATAATGTGTAAAAGGTAAAGAGAGAGAGAGAGAGACAGCTGAGTGTATTGAGCAGCAGCAAAAGATGAGTTCTGAGTTTTGGGGCTCCTCTGCTTTTGACCTCCTCCAATGTCAGTCGTTGTTCGCTTTGGTTATCTTTCTTTTACAAACACACGCTCTCTTGCATAATGTCACCGAGTGCTTTAGAGTCGGTCCTTCGTTACGCTTATATCCATGGATACACGTGTCGAGAAGTGAGTAGCCGTAGCAATGTCTACCCACCCGATCTCCTTTTCACTCATTCCAACCTAGTGGGCAGAACCTGTACGAGATTACAAGGATCAGGTCGATGGCGATATTAGCACTGAACTTTGTGGTAGTTACACATTCTATTATCTATCCATATGAATGCTAACATGCGATGGATGTGTGTAGAGCTCTTACTGGGTCGATTCTTTGCACAAACACGCGTAGCCGAGCCATTATTAGAACGCTACATTGCCTATGCTGCCACGGGGGACGACGAACAGCATTATCCATTGACGTTGAATCAACAAGAGTGCTTGATCCCTCCCATCACTTTTCTTTCATGCCTTGTCAAGTTTGTCGATACAACAGCTATCCGCAATCCACATCAATGGTCGCATCTTTTAAAGTGCCTTCCAACATTGTTATCTGTCATTGATACCGACCAAGTGATTTCTGATCTATTACAACAAAAAGACCAGCAACCATGGCCACGGTTACTATGCAACGTATTCATCATGTTATCACGGCTTGTGGCAGTCGGCTTGTATTATGATTATTACGCTCGTGATATCCTTCGCAATAAGCAAGACACGACCATCGTAGCATCCGATGAAGCAGCAGCAGGATCAGGATCGCCACTACCATCATCATCACAGCAATTCAACAATACACAAACATCATCTTCATACCCATTCAATTTTCCTTTATCACAACCATCAGGCACATTCGACCCTGATGCTACCCTTGATTTGGAATCATTTGCAGCAGCCGAACCACCCACCAGTTTTGAGGCTTCAGCCGCTAGTACAGATGGTCATACAGCACGTGATTCGACTCAAGGAACAACCACAGACACCAATCGTATCGAAACAGCAAATGCTATTTTGGCAGCACAAGTCATGGAAGAGCTTGTTGAGAAAAAGGGTGCCAAACGGATATTTGAAATCATGAATACTCAAAACAAACGAGAAGCTGGCAAAGCGGGTACGATGTCATAGTGGAGTGAGATTGTGTCATGGTGATGATATTCATATTGATGTTGTTGATCATAGAGGAACCATGGGCTACTTGTCAAGCCATCTTGGCACCCCCTTCAGCAAACACACAAACCACCACCGATGTAGCACAAAACACCCACATTCAAAAGTTGCTATTGTTGATCAATCGATTGACGGATCGTGATTTGGATCGGCGCATGGCAGTGCATCTCAAGTATCAGGAATTGGAGGATGAAGGCACTGCAAGAGCTTTGCCTAGTGCAGGCTTAATGGGTTTCCTATATCATTTGGTAAGTATCATCCCTTTGGTATCTATGTTAGCGGTAAGATTGACACAGCATCATCTTAGGTACAAATTCGACCAGGATTAAGCGATGAATACATCCTTGATTATCTCACAAAGATGCAAACCATCAAGGTGAGTGGAAAGGGATTTGGATGGCATAGATAGACATAGAGTACCAACCATATTTCTTTTCTAGGGGTCTTTTGATGAATCGTTTTATTTGGAGATCTGGTTTGCTGCATTGACGGGTTTACGAGAAGCATCCGAATTGGGCCATCAGCACACTATGCAAGGGGATGATGGTATGACTCAACCAGCGGATATTACCATCAATGCGAATCGTCTTCTTTGGCGAAGTATGGTATTGGTCAAGGTATGTGGGTGACACACTATGCCATATGACATGACAACTAATAACATGGTAGGTTCCTTTTATCATCGAGCAATTGTATACGAGGAAGCAAAGCCAATCTCGACATTACTCGTTCCTGAAACGTGAAAATGACGACCCTGATACGACTGAGGTATGATGGATGGATCACACACCAAAAAAAAAGAATCCCTATTGACATCGTTTGATAGATGAACCCATTAGAAGCGTCCTTAAGAGAACTCAAGTCATTCACGGGTTTATTGAAAGGATGCAGCCCATCACTTGCAGCATTGGATATGTTCGAGCCTGGAGCATCTAAATTACTCGATCAGCTCAACAATGGGAACAGCAAAGCAGAGAAAGATGATGGCGATGATTTCATGAATCTCATCAACGACATGAGCAATACGGTCGATTTTAATACCCCAGCCGTTGCCAAAGCCATTCGACAAGTAGCCAGTGAGGATATCTTCACCCAAATCGTTCGCGTTTGCCAGCAATATGGACTTGTACAGGATAGCGTGGCTGATGTACTGGTGACAGTTCCCAAAACAACCGAGATCAAGAGCGAGCAAAATGATGATGGAGGAATGGATATCATTGATGACTCCATGATGCTTGACTTTGGTGATGATAATCAAAATGCTAGCAAGAGCAACGATTTGGAGGTTGTCGCACAGGTAAATCGATACCAACAAGAGACACTGCCACCTTTATTTACATAATGTGATAGAACGTAGACCAACGCATCAACGCTTTGAGAGAGACCATTTCGATGACAGGCATCACTGAACTTTTGCATATTGCCTTTGTATCCATGGCTCATACAAAAAAGATTGTGGATTTCGTTGTTGAGGTAGGAGAACAATAATTTTCGTGTATTCTCGATTCTAATCCCGGTACTTTTAGTTGCTACGAGACAAGGCAGATTCACGTGACATTTATGGCCTGGCCAAGATATGCGATGCCCTCAACAAGTGTCCATGTGCTATTGATCTTATTGGACAGCTTCATCATCCATTTATCTTACTTGAACCCTTGGAGCAATTTTGCAACGAGTGGAAACCATCCGACAGCGAAATGGACGTCGACAATCGATCCAGTAGTGAAAGCGACACTGATGATGACATGGATGGTGTTCGCGTGCTCTATGGCAAGTTTGGAAAAGTATGGACGTTGGTGGTACTCATTGTAAGAAAATTCAATGTAAGTGGTAGTATATACCGAACGATGCTATCTTTGGGATCATGAATAACATGGATATGATGAACAGCTTTATCGCGATATACCGAGCGTATTCAGGAACGAGGATGGGTTCCTTTATCGTTTCTTTACACAAGGACCTTTGATTTATGGCGTGGATGCAACCGATGAAACCATTGAGGAATTTGCACGTGAATGGCAAACGGCTTTATTGGGCAATGGTGGCATTTCCGATGATTTATTAAGGTAAGTTTCAATCTACGAGAAAGAGGGATAGAGCAAGAGTAGCACTGACAATGCTGTCAAAAAACAGGTTTTCTACGCCACAGCAATTACTACAAGCTGCTCCTACACTCTTTGCACGTTCCATTTTGGTGTACGAGAATGGTCATCTTGGGGAAGATACACTGATGGGCATTGTTTCCTATTTCCAAGAGAGCTTCCTCAACTTTACATTGTGCCCTGTGACGATCATGTACTTGTGCGATGATGTCTTGATGCGCAATCCATCCGTGGGTGTAAAGTGTCTACACCAGCTGCTGATGAAAGGTCGACCACCGCATGCATTGATGCAAATTTGTGGCAGCAACATCCTTGGTGCATTGATGGGATTATCTGAACAATTAAAGCAAGAGCGTATGGTGCGACCTGCCTCTGTAGCCGAAAAGGGTCAAGAAGCTGTGATGGCATTGGATGAACTTGTTACGCAATTGCAAGCCCATATCAAGAATAAGCTTGGCATTGAAGAAAAGAGTGACCAAAAGCAACATCACACGGAGACTGTATCGACGGGCGTCACATGCGACAACCTTGCACACAAGGCCCAAGAAATGTTCCGTTACATTGTCAAGAGCGGTCGATCCATGTTTATGCGGGATGTGGATGCGGATGTGGTGGCGTTGTGGGATCCTTGCAAAGCACCCAAGAGTGTGATTGTACATTACTTGGATATGGTCATGTTCCAAATGGCATTGGATATGGGTGGTCCTCATTGGTTTGTCAACATGATTGTGGAACAAGTCCTGGAAGCCGGTAAAAGTGGTGGCGCTGTTCGTGCAGGTAACACGATCATCATCATGCATACACCCAACATACAACTTATAAAGACCTTTGTATATCTAGCTGAACTTGGCTCATGCCTTATCACCACCCCCTTGACGACGGACATGGATTCGGATGGTTCCTGCTTTAATCTTTTACGTTGTTTACTACAAGATGTGGTGCCCTCTTTTCTCGAAAAATGTGCATCCGCCAATGCATCGTTTTTCCAAGGACAAACCCTCGGTGTGTTCACAGGCAATTGTTTGGTACTGATGCATGATCGTGGCGACCAACCCAAGGAACGACAATTTGTGGATGAGTTTGGGCGTCAGTTTTTCGAAACGCTGGTCGTTGACAATGAAAATGCACCCCAGATGATTCATCAGACTCATGGTAGTGCCATCAAAAAGGAAGAAGGAGGAGGAAGTGGAGGAGACAATGGCATGGATCAGAGTATACGCTTGGGTGTCTTTGGTTCATGGCCTGATACCGTCACGGAAAGTCCCATATGGCGTGGTTTCTTGAAAGGATTGATGAGTAATCCACTTGTCAATGAAGCATGGCCCAACACGTTTATATACTAGATGTAAATATACAAAAAGCAAAATTCATCATATTTTCGGGAACAATGTATACATAAATGAATGGTAGTGATGGGGTCATTATCCTTTGGTTTGATTCAAAGTGTGTATGTAGAAGACATGGGTTGTATTCAGATACATGAAGCTCATCTCGTTCAGAATGTGATCACACAATCCTAGCCCTAACCAAAAATCGATTATGTTTTCGAAATACAATTGTATGGAAAGTTTTCTTTATTATACACAGCGAAGCAAAGCCGCTACACAAGTGTCATGCTTAAGGGAAGGGTGAAGGAGCACTTGTAATAAGATTGGTATGGTATGAGTGTTTACACATTTTATGTACGCCTCGCCTTGCATTTAGTTTTCGTTTTCGGTTACTTGGTTGTCATTTTCATTTGCTCCTTCGGCTTCTCCTGATGCTGCTGCTGGGACACTATCTTCTTGTCCTTCGCCTGCCTCTTCTTGGCCATTTTCTTGTGGTGCTTGGCCTCCTTCTCCTTCGCCTTGTTGTTGTTCACCATTTTCTTGTTGTTGGTCGCCACCTTGCTGTTGTTGATCACCACCTTGCTGTTGGTCGCCACCACCTTGCTGTTGTTGATCACCACCTTGTTCTTGTTGTTGGTCATCACCACCAGAGCCAGCAGCGCCAATCTTGAATTGAGGAGAGTAGGCAACGTTGGGAGAAGTGCCAAAGATGAGAGCATCTGATAGCAATGAAAAATTAGTCATCCATTGGCAGTAAAGAGTTCAATTTCAGACTACTTACAAGTACCAGCAGTGGTGTTGTCAGGAATGTGCCAGGCATAAGTACCGGACTTGGCATCAACATCATTGGCAATCACATAAAGATGGTTGAGGTTGTTGGAGTCTCCATTGGCCAATTCAATTTGGACCTTATCAACAGAGGGATTTTGCCTGATAATATGTAACGATGAATATCTTGCGCATCATGACGAAGATCCAATTCAACTTACCAGGTAATGTTGGCTACTCTGCCAGCAGTGAATTCGGTGTTTTGAGTAGGGTTAGTGACTTGAAGGACACCAGGGGTGCCTTGAGCCGATACAACGGTGAGAAGAGCAGAGGCAATAGCAGCAATAGTAAACTTCATGATGATTGATTGAGTAGTTGTTGAGGATGGTGTTTGGTCAGGATTCCAAAACGATGCCCTATTTATACACAAAAGCGGGGCGGTGTTTTGATGAGCCCATATGCATAAAGATCACACAAGATCTTCGCCGCGAATGCAATCGAACATCCCTTTCAAAAATAATTCCTCATTTTTCTATTCTTGTATACGGATCCCCTTCAACATTTTTTTGCATCATTTGATCTTCGGATTTTGCTATACGCACTTTACCACTTTCGTAGAGTACACTAACACTACTGTTGTACCATTGATTACGACGTATCCAAGCATTTGCATCACACACACAGTATTGCAGCTGTCATTTATTCACCACCAGAAGCATTGTGTGTGTGCTACGTTATCAATAGGATCGACGAGTGAGTTGTATTCCTTGGCGTGATGGTGAATTTGGGGGACGGAGTGCTGTTTTGAGTGGACAAAGGATTGGTGGGGTGCTGGTATCCATATGGTATGGGCTATTTTGCTGTTGTTGTTATTATTGTGGATTGAATTATGTCATTGGAGAAGCAGCGGCTTGGCAAAGAAAGAGGAGAGCTGCGACTCCTCTCTCTTTCTTGTTGGTATCTGGATCCACCATTCCATATAGGTTTTAGTGACAAAAACAAAGACAAATGGATTTGCATTGTTTACGAATTCCTATTTTTATATGACGAAAAGATCGCCGGGTCCTCTTCCGTCTTTAGGCCTTGGCACTGTAAAAAGTCATCAGAATGGGTGGTTATGTCACATGAAAGAGTGGGCTTTGAAGCTTCACTCGCGTGTTTAAGAGAATGAATGCATACATTTTGCAGAAATGGACTGCATCATGCACATCGGGGACAAAACAAACAACGATGAGACATTCAAACACGCTCTCGGACAACCGGTAGATCCTTTTCTCTTTGTGTATATGTGTGGCGTCGAGACCATTCGCGTTCGACCATGACAACGACCTAGCCTTTCCTTCATTCATTCCTTCATTTATTTGAAAATGATTACTCATTAACTCCATATACAATGATTTCTGTATACACGATTGAAGTATCTGGATCTCATGGTAAGGGATGATAAGGGGGTCCATTTATTAAAGCCAAGCCCGAGTAGCACCATGCAAGTGGGGTCGTGACATTGCAGACATAACCTTACTGGAGGTAAGCGTTTTGCCGCCGCTTAAAAATTCATGTCGCGTAATCGACAAGATCATGTTGGTTATTTGGTACATCTTATCGATGATTCTCTCCTCCTCCTTGTAGCTTGATAAGATAATGAAAACATCAAATGACACGATTCCTTAAGCCATTGATAGCAACCAAACCCATCCTATCACATGAGCATTCCAAGAGCTTCCTTTCACATAAAGTGCATATCCACCACTTCCCCCCCATGCACATCACACATAGCCTGTCTTCATTCCATAGAACAGTAATGGCAGTACCAAGTATATTAATATGGATCATAATCAAGCATAAATGATATTACTGTGCTGGAATGTAAGGATCTACCAGGTCATCCAAAATAGGTCTCTTGTTGTTGCTAGGGCGATGAGAGTCGTTGGACTTGCAAGCAAGCAAGGGAAAGCATGTACTTCCTCCATCCTCGATGAATTGATTCAACCTCTCCTTGATGATGCGAGATGCATGTCGCCTTCTTCTTTTCTTGCTGTAGAACCTCTTGACCCTGTCATGATATGCCTGTTCCAAAGTTCATCCTGTCAAGTAGCGAGACACGCGCAAGACGGCTCCATCAGGTACATTCCACTGCCTTGCCTCGCCTAAAGCCATCCATATCACATCTGCTACCTTGGTGACAGCTGCTTTCATTGTATAAACGATGTTCGGCTAACCGGGTTATGGCATGGTCCAGGATAAAAGTGTTGCTCGACATGCTGACAGGTGTGGTGGTCAACAAGGAATTGCAATCGGTGAAGGCCATAATGTTGGAGCTCATTGAGACCAAGACAACAATGTGGAGTGCTCGACATTGGGCTGATGCTGCTTACTTATGCAAAGTGTGCAATGGACTTGAATGCGAATGTAGTGTTGAAGTGGGTGAGCGAACGTCAAAGGAAAGATGAAAAAGGTCTCAGCCTTGCATGGTTGCCAGGGAATAATCCCCATCAGTCAACTGTCACACAAACGTTTATGCAGCATCAAGAGCGATATTCCTTAGCTATGAATGAGATAGCCTGCTATACTTGAGCAACCAATAAACATGAACCAACACTTTTATATACTTTCTGTGAACATACAAAAGCAAAATCCATCATTGTTTTGGGAACAATGAATACATGAATGAATAGTAGTGAGAGTCATCATCTTTCAGCTCTATGAATTGGTTTGATTCGAGAAGGTATGTATGTAGATGTGATGTGTATTTGGATCGCAATGCCAGCCCCACGCCATTATCGATTATGTTTTCTTGAAATACAATGTATGGAATGTTCTCTTTATTATACACAGCGAAGCAAAGCCGCTATACAAGTGTTATGCTAAGGGGGAGGGATGAAGGAGCGCTTGTAATAATGTATGGTATAAGTGGTAACACATTTTACACCTGATCATCAGTGTTGCCTTCTCCACCTTGTTGTTGTTGGTCGCCACCACCTTGTTGTTGATCGCCACTACCTTGTTGTTGATCATCACCACCAGAGCCAGCAGCGTTAATCTGGAATTGAGGAGAGTAGGCAACGTTGGGAGAAGTACCAAAGATGAGAGCATCTGAGAACAATGAAAATTAGTCATCCATTGGCATTAAAGAATTGAATTGCAGGCTACTTACAAGTACCAGCAGTGGTGTTGTCAGGAATGTGCCAGGCGTAAGTACCGGACTTGGCGTCAACGTCATTGGCAATCACATAAAGATGGTTGAGATTGTTGGAGTCTCCATTGGCCAATTCAATTTGGACCTTGTCAACAGTGGCCTTTTGCCTGATAATAACAATGAATGTCTTGCACATCATGACGAAGGTCCAATTCAACTTACCAGGTGATGTTGGCAACTCTGCCAGCAGTGAATTCGGTGTTTTGAACAGGGTTAGTGACTTGGAGAACACCAGGGGTGCCTTGAGCAGAGACAACGGTGAGAAGAGCAGAGGCAAGAGCAACGATGGTAAACTTCATGATGACTGATTGAGTGGTTGTTGAGGATGATGTTTGGTCAAGATGCCAAAAGATACCCTATTTATATATACAAAGAGGTCCGGTGGTGATGAGCCCATATGCATAAAGATTACACAAGATCTTCGCCGCAAATACATACACAGCAGGGTCACGTTGGGAAAGCAAAAGAACATCCCTCTCAAAAATAATTCCTCATTTCTATTCTTGTATGGATTTCCTTCAACCTTTTTTTTTGCACCATTTGACCTTCGGATTTTGTTATACGCACTTTACCGCTTTTGTGATTACACCATGGCTGCTGTTGTTGTACCATTGACGACGACGTGCCCAACCATTTGCATTACACACACAGCACAGAGCATTGTAGTGGCTGTCATTCATTCACAAGAAGCAATTGCGTGTGTACAACATTATCAAAGGGATCGACGAGTTCGTTGTTATCACCTGGTTACCTGCTCAGTACAGTATTCCTTGGCGTGATGGTGATGATGTTGGGGGGTGCTGTTTTGGGTGGACAATGAATTTTGGTGGGTGTTGTTGATATCCATATGGTATAGGCTATTTCGTTGTTGTGGTGATGGGTGGGCCGCATTATGTCATTGGGAGCAGCAATGGCTTGGCAAAGGAGAGCCGCTCCCTCTTTCTTTCTTGTTGGTATCTGGATCCGCCATGCCATTTGAGTTTTAGTGTGGCCACAAACAACAACAACAGACAAATGGATTTGCATTGTTTACGCATTACTATTTTTATTTGACGAAAAGGTCGTCGGGTCATCTTCCGTCTTTAGGCTTTGACACCGTAAAAAGTCATCAGAGTGGGCATAAAAGGTGGCTATGTCACATGAAAGAGTGGGCTTTGATGCTTCAATCGCGTATGTAAATGAATGAATGCATGCATTTTGCAGAAATGAACTGCATCATGCACATCGGAGAGAAATAAACAACGAAGATGAGACATTCAAACACGCTCGGACAACCGGCAGATCCTTTTTTCTTTGTGTGTATGTGTGTGTATGTGTGTGTGTGTACATGTGGCGTCGATAACGTTCGCATCCAACCCATGACAATGCCCCGCCCTTTCATTCTAACATTCAATTGGAAATGATTGCTCATTCACTCTACATACAATGATTTCTGTATACATGATGTAAGTATCTGAATTTCATGGTTGTTGAGTAAGGGATGAGGAAACAAAGGGAGGTACCATTTAAAGCCAAGCCCGAGTAGCATCATGCAAGTGGATTTGTTGTGACATGGTGGGCATAAACCTTGCTGTAAGTAAGCGTTTTGCCGCTGAAAATTCATGTCGTGTAATCGTCAGTGGAAGATCGTGTTGATTATTTGGTGCATGTTAGATGTCATACGACAGGAATGTTTTCATGGTCCTCTCTTCTTGAGCAAAATAAGATACAATCAAAACATCCATTTGCTTGGTATTCCCTAATTCAAATGACACGATCCTCGAGCTATTGATAGAAAGCAATTCCACCACATCACATGAGCATTCGATGAGTTTTCATTCATATCCATCACTTTATTGTCATATCTACAATACATGCACATAGCCTCTCTCCATTACAACGGCAATCGCAATATCAAGTATAGCACTGGGATCTACCAGGTCACCCAAAATAAACCTCTTGTTGTCAGGGTCGTGAGGGTCGTTCGACTTGTAGACAAGTAAAGAAAAGCGTGCAATGTTGAAAGGTGAGCGAAAAGCCAAAGGGAAGGTGATGGAATTATCTCAACCTTGCATAGCTGCTAGCCCATCAGTCAAAGGTCACACAAATGTTTATGCAGCATCAAGCGGTCATTCCTTTACTATGAACGAGATAGCTTGCTATACTTGAGTCAATAGTGGAAGAGCTATGTATAATAACATGGTATGGAGGAAATGGGGTCTGTGTCAATGTCATCATCACTTATAGCCTCGCAACCAAAATTAAGGTACACACGACGACGGGTCAACACATTCTTTATTCCCAGCATAGGCCGATTATTAGCAACGATGTTGTGGGGGCGGGAATGAGGCTATATGTAGTACACGGGCGCAGTCCTTGTTTCGTATACCCGTGCGTCAAACATGAAGGCCGCAGCAAAATCACAGCGAACGATAATGGAGAGAATTGATATAACGCTGCTGCTGCTGCTGCGGTAGGTTGGTTGGTTGAATCATAGTAGTTTGTATTTTTTGACATGCCGATAGACTCTTATCTCTCTCTCTCTCTTGACTCGTTCAACCCCCCAAAAGTCACTTGTTTTCTTATGCCAAAACGATCAGGTGGAAATCGACGTGGATCGCATCGTGGACGTGGTCGTGGACGCGGAGGCCATAATAGAGGTGGAGGACGTGGTCGTGGTGGAGGCGGCCATGGTCGTAATCGTCACTTGATCCCTTCCAGTTATGGCTTCGTTTATGAACCTGGCAAGCACAATACCTTTAGCGACGACGATTACGAAGACGACTTTCCAGTGTTTGCTCAGTTTGGTGCAGTGGACGATCCCAATGACGATGGTATTGTAGTGAATGCATAAGGGCCGACAAGGGACACTAAAGTGGTTGGTTGAGAATAGGTTTCTCCAAGAGACGTAAACGTAAAGGTGCTACCAACACACAACGTGCACCTCTTTTGGGAGATGATGGATTGGAATTTCAACCTTCGAGAGGCAATCGTGGATATGGCAGATCTGTTGCATTTACTCGTGCGACCACCTTTGTTCAACAAGAGGATGACAACAATGGAATGATGGATAACGACGAAGATCATGTTGTCAGCACCACCACTACCACCACTAACACCAACGATAATAGCAATGTCCCATCGACCAGCAATGACAGCAATATTATTGTATCATCATCGGGCGAAGAGGAGAATAATGTCGAAGCTACAGGATCATCATTGGGATTCTATTTCGATTCGACTCCTAGCAAAGTGGTCTTGAATGATGACGACGATGATGATGAGAATCTTTATGACTATAATGATTCGATACCTTTCAACAATATCTCCACCACATCCAACAGCAAGGTGTTTATCAGAGAGACTCGCAATGGTGTTACAGTGGATACGCCAGTGGATGGACCCGATCGTAATCACAACAACAACGGCAACAACAAACGCAACAATCGAAAGCAAAAGCGACAAAAGAAAAAGATCATTCCTGGCGATGACATTTACATTGGATCCGATTCTGATAGCAGTGACAATGGCGAATACGAACATCTCTTTACTTCCAAGCAGGATGATGATATTGCCGCCATGCGTGATTACATTGAAAATATTCAGTTGGATGAGGACGATGAAGCTGCCATGCGTGCATTTGCCAATGGTGACGTGAATAGCAACTATGACAACTTGCCATACGACGATGAATCGGATGATCAAGATAGCATTCGTAATGGAGGATTCCACTATATCAGCTCTGATGAATCACTTGAGGAGATTGACGAGGATGCTTTCAACCGCACTGCTCCACATCACCGTATGATGGACACTGACGATGACGATTTCTTGGAAGAGATTGATGAAGAAACTTTCAGAACCTCGCTCTTGAATGCTATGGATGATGTGCCACCAAGCCTTCATGCAGGTACAGCAACTGTAACTGGATCATGGATGAAGAGAGTAGATATTGATCATGGTGATTTAGGAATGAGGAATCGGATTCATTATAATGAGAAGCGTGCGAAGAAGATCTCAAAGAAGGAAAAGCGATTGGAAAAGCAAAACCAAAAGGGCAAAAAGAAGGATCAGCAGCAGACGATCTCTATTGACATGCGCAAAATTGACCAGTATGTCGTTGTAACATGGCGTTGACTTCACGCATTACTCACCTGCGTCATTTATGATAGGCGGATACAACAATTTATCAAGGATGAGTCGTTATCAAGGTGAGAAGAAGCAAGTTTGCATGGTAATGTGTTACTCACACGCATACATAGTTATCAATTTGCACCCATGTCCAAGATGTGTCGTCGACAAATCCATCTTCTTGCATCGGCATACAATATTAAGACAGAAAGCTATGGTACAGGAGCACAACGGTAAGAAGATTTTAAGGTGGTTGTCATACAAGGTATTGACATTTATTTTGCTCTGTAGAATGCCCCTTTTGCAAAAGACCACCAATACACAATTACTTGATGATCGGCGATCGATTGAACGCTTCCTGCAAGAGGCACAGGCAACGATTGATGCACGTTCATCTATATTACGGAAGAATCGACAAATGGATCCTGAACCAGTTGGCAAAGGCAAAAAGAAGGGCGGCAAGAAAGGAAAGCAAAAGGGCAAAAAAGAGAGGCAACAAGATCCCGATCGACCAAGTTCAAAGCCTGCACACAATTCGGTTGTTGGCGCTGGAGCGGATCCTATTAACGAAAGCAACATTGGTCATCGGATGCTGGCTGCTATGGGGTAATTAATGGAGGAAGGCTGTTTATTGTATCCAATTTGCTTATTGTGATTTTTATAGTTGGAAGCATGGTGATTCGCTTGGTACAAACAATGAAGGCATTGCAGCCCCGATCGAAGTGGTCATCCGCAAAAAGCGTGTGGGCCTCGGATCCTAAAACAGTCTACAATACTTACCTCGTTAATTTGTGCACTATACCTTCATTCTCCTCTTGCTAGTAGACCCATCACTCCATCCAATAAAACATTTACGTCGCTTTTTGGATATATTCCAAAGGTTTTTACCAAAAGCGTGCATGGCAAAAACAACCTTGAAAAGACCGGGGTAGTTAAATTTATACCACCATGGTTTATTTCTCCATTAGCTAAAAAGTGCTTGGACTCATCAAAAGACATTTTAACTAGTTTTAGCGAGGCATGTGCTGGAATCTTTGATATGTGGTTGGCCAATCAATGTGCAATAGCCGTGCTGCTGCTACTGCTGCTACTGCATGTGTGATCGACAAGCACACTAAGTTTTTAGTCGGCGTTTCCCCAAATGGATAATCTCGTCTCATTTTCTCTTCCTTCCACCTCCTGATCCCTTTTCTTTCGTTTCTTTTCTCACCCTCGTCATTTTTTGCTCATATGCGTCACAAAGAAAACCAACAAATCGACAATGATACTCGTTTACAGCTGATGGATGACAACAATAGCGAAGATTGGGTCGATGGCTCCACACGACCACCACGAGCACTGGTTAGCAACAACAAAAACGTGAAACACACTCTTTGAGACAAACGATACTCATACACCTCTTTAGGCGTTTTGCCGCAAATCGCTATTGGGAGGATTAGTATGCGCTCTCGTACTTTTGGGCATGGCTATCGGTGCATGGGTCACTCCTCCTATCGCAATAAATGGGAGACTAGGCAAGTGTGCTATTTCTTTTACCTTGCAATAATACCGACAATTAACCCCACCCCCCCCCCACCCCGGACTTTTTTTATGCAGCAGAACAAGCCAAATCATCCATCTCCTCCACTAGTGGGCCGGCACCACGCAATATTATCATGATGATTAGTGATGGCATGGGACCAGCCTCTGTCTCATTTTCCCGTACATTTTACCAGTATATCCACGGCTTGCCGTATGACCATGAAATGCCCCTGGATACAGTATGTTGTTGTTTTTAGTGAATGAGTGTGTGTGTGTACAACACACCTTAGTGGCACGTGCGTTTCCGCTCAAACCCAATTTTATGGATCTCTAGATTCATGTTGGCCAGTCTCGAACAAGAAGCTCATCCACGTTGGTTACAGACAGTGCTGCGGGTGCCACAGCATTCAGCTGTGGTCTCAAGACATACAATGGAGCCATCGGAGGTAATACACAATTCCTTTTGTTTGCCACTTGCAGCTATGTATGCTCATTCATAATCCTGTTATTCAGTGGATCCCAAAAAGAATCCTTGTGGTACGGTCCTTGAGTCAGCCAAATATCACCGTGGCATGCGCACTGGTTTAGTAGCGACTTCACGCATCACACACGCAACACCTGCTTCATTTTCAGCACACGTTACTGATCGCGATAACGAGAATGCTATTGCCATACAACAAATTGGTGATTATCGATTGGGCCGCTCATTGGATCTCATGTTTGGAGGAGGCTACTGCCACTTTTTACCCAAGTCAGATCGCCGCAGCTGCCGCAAAGATGAACGTGATCTTTTTAAAGAAGCGAATGAAAAGTTTGGATGGGAACATGTTCTCTCAATTGATCACAATCGTACTGAATTCGATGCATTACCCGATGACGCAAGTGTGCTACCAGTCTTTGGTTTGTTTCATCCTGATGTAAGTGTGTGTGTGCCTCTTTAGAGTGATTCATGTAGAAAAGGCTGACGAGGCAATGGTGTCTCTTTTTGTATATAGCACATGAATTACGAGATTGACCGAGATCCAGCACTTGAACCGAGTCTCACAGAAATGACCGATAAAGCACTCAAGATTCTCTCGTCATCGGCTGAGAAAGATGAGGAGGAGGATAAAGGATTCTTTTTAATGGTGGAAGGGAGCCGTATTGACATGGCAGCTCATTCGTAAGTATCATGGTAACCATAGCAACGTCATGTAACTTTCTGACTTGCCATGTTCCATTTTCAGCAATGACCCTGTTGCCCATTTGCATGATATCCTAGAATACCAAAACACTATTGAGCTCGTCAAACGATTTGTGGACGAGCATCCCGATACATTATTGATTTCCACAAGCGATCATGAAACGGGAGGTCTTTCGCTGGCACGACAAGTCACTAGCGCTTATCCCAAATACTTGTGGTATGTGTATTGCGATTCCTATTTAAAGCAACGCATTGTGGTTGTCATGCTAACAATAGATAATAAGGTATCCCGATGTGCTTATTAAAGCAACCCAATCCACGGTCGCATTGGCCAACAAGATTAAGGCACAAGCATCGGTGTCACAAGATTTCTTGATCAAGGAGATTTTGCAAAAAGGTTTAGGCATTGGTGATCCCACTAAAGATGAGCTCGATCGCTTACTCAAGATTGGCTCCAAAAAGCGGTTGGATCAATACCTTGCTGAAATGATATCCATCCGTGCACAGCTTGGGGTAAGCTTTTTGTTTAAGAAAAAAAAGGACCCGTAGAATCGAAAAGCAATTGCTAACATGAGAACACTACTAGTGGGCAACGCATGGTCACAGCGGTGTGGATGTGAACTTGTATGCATACGGTGCTCAAGCCGACAGCTTACGAGGAAGCCATGAGAACATTGAAATCGGTGAATTCATTGCCCGTATGCTGAATCTTGATTTAAACGAGTTGACCACGATGTTGAATGAGTAAGCAATGTTGCAACTTTGGCTTGATGCGTTTGCTCATCCCCTTTTCAAAATATAGGGATAACGATGGCTTTTCCTTGGAAACGCTGAGCGATAATGACAAGAAGGAATACACTAATATGTTGGATACGTATCATTCCAATCCCAAAAACCTGCATCACCCATCCTACTAGACACATACATACGAACAGAAAAGAACAAGCGAGAACAAAATAAAAAGATCACGCACACGTTGCATATTTGTACATAGGCCAATACTAAGATGTCTAATTACCGGAAATGTGTAACAACGACATGTGGGTTGTCAAAAAGAAAAACATCCCGCGCCTTCATTTTGATCCGGATACGCGCGGGTAACTCATGCTGCGGACCGAAATCATTTGTTACATGTTGTGATGTACCGACCCCACGTCAGATGAGAGACCAGAATCCCTTCGCATGAGTACTTTTAAGCGTACTACAATCATCTCGCTTTTAGCTTTTTCTTCCATTCTTCTTTCTCCTCTCTTTCTTTCACATTCTTCTTTTTCTTTTACGTACGCTTCATAACAACAACATGACTGCAAGCCCTAGAGATAAGCCTGAGGTGAGCGAGAGAGCCTATTGCATGCCACAATCATTACCACGCAATCCACACACCCACACGCAAACACACCCACACAGGGGAAAAAGGGGTCCTACATGAGCTGATACTGACATACGACAACATGATCCACCCTACATCAGCAAACGAGCTCCTATGAAGAATCCGCGGATGATAAGGACTGGGACCCTGATGACTTGATTGACACGGCGACCTTTGACCAGCTCTTGGATATGGATGACGAGGATGATCATGAATTTTCATACGGCATTGTAGTCAATTACTTTGAGCAAGCGGAGTCGACGTTCAAGGACATGGATACGGCACTGTAAGTGATGATGACCTTTCCATTGTATTCATGTAACTTATGTATACATTTGAAACAGTGAAAAGCGAGATTTGTCAAAGTTGTCAGACTTGGGTCATTTTCTCAAGGGAAGTTCAGCAGCCATTGGATTGAAAAAGGTCAAGGCAACGTGTGAAAAGATTCAAAATATTGGCAACTGCCAAGATGAGGTCGGGACCAGTGCATTGGACGAGGGCGAAGCATTGAAAATGATCACCCAAATCCTACCGCGTGTCAAGGAAGAATATTCTGAAGCTGAACAGTACTTGAGAAGCTTTTATGAAGAACAAGATACTCGATAAAGGGAATTGCATGGTGAAACGCTAATGCAAAAAATAACCGGTTTGATCTTCCATTTCATAGCAGTAGTGCTGTTGGCTGTCATACACACACACACACACAAATCCCCTTCCTTCTTTTGTTACACCGTATTAATCTCCCACCCCCAACATACAATGATATCATCGTTCCCCCCAAACCCACCATCATTCATACATCGAGATCAGCAGACATCGGATGTGGTCTCGAACGTATGCACCGTTGTACGAATGGCTTCTTTGAGTTAACCACACGATCAAAAGGGATCCAAGGGATTAAACGTATTGGACCAGCCATTGAACCCAGCAGATGATAGGCGATTCTACAACATGGAATGTTGTTGACAAATGGGAGGGATCGTTCTTTGATAGCATGTTGGCCAAGACATGGCTTTGTTTATGTTGTATTGCGGCTATTTTGTACGCTACATAGGGTCTATGTGTGTTTGCAAATCCAAGACGACTAGCTTGATATTTAGCATAAAACCACAATGCTGCAACGGCAATGCATTTACCTTGTTTCAACCACTACACAACAAACTACCAAAAACAGGTGCTAGCCGATATCCAAAGTATGTGGCATCATGACATGTGCCAATGATCCTAGCCTAGTAGAGTACAGGTTCACAACAACAAGCTTATTTTGATACCACCACTTTATCACGTACATAGACTTGATGGGTACCCATTTTTATGGTGGTCAACAAACAAGAGACATCTACACTATGTACACCTTACAATGGCAAGGATCATGAATCAAGAAGGGGACATACGAGAGGTGCACAGGATTCTTTGTTCTCCCACGTTTTATATCTGGATCTTCCATCATGCGGACTTTTGGTCCATCTAGAAGCCGAAAAATCCTGGTCGGACGCTCATGATGTTAGAGGATCATGCGTTCGTGTCTACCCAAGGCAAACCTTTAGACGATTAAGAACGAACAAAGATCTCTTTTCATATACCACGGTACTCTAACAATTATGTTGAATATAGAGTTTATTCAATTGAAGTTGAAAAGAAGAAAAAGACATTGTATGTATGATGAATCCAAAGCAACAACATCATTGCCAAATGAATCAGATATGAAGGAATCACATAGAGCCAATGGGTACATCTCATTGTGTCGTCATTGTGATACTGGTTGCTGCCACCATAAGCGTTATCATCCATAATTCCAAAACATCTGCTGTGTGGTTTGACTCGAGCATGCCAACATCATCAATCCATGGCGATCAATCATCCTTCGTCAAAGATAAAAAAAGGCCTCTCTTCAAAAGCAATCCAATCCACCACCATCGTCAGCCATATTACCTACCCATCCTTCCCTGCTGGCTGCACTTGAATGCGTCCACCCATCATGACCATTGCAAATCCAATACGTTGATGGAAAGAACATCAATGATGGCTGCTCACCCAGGTGAGGATTGCTTGTATTGTGGTGTAGTTGATATGGAATCATCCAAGCTAAGCATCGCCAACCCAATCAATATCCAATGCCTTCCATCCCATGTACCAAATCATTATCCAGATCCATATCCGTATCCCCAGCAAGTCGAATGTATTGAAAGCAAGTTGCTACACGTAAATAAAGCTGCTTCTATATGATGGCTATCTGCTGTTCACGTAAAAAAGGTTGCATATAGCTTGAGACAATGGAGTAAAGACCTCGCTAATGGCAAATGCTGTTACGTTTGTGGTCGCGGCAGAGGCGCGTACAAGAGAAGTTGTAGTGTCAAGAGACTCGTGTGTTGTAGTAGTGGGGGTGCACACGCCATGGAGTTGCCATTCAGTCAAGGCAATCGGATCAAGGCAGCTGTAGGATTGACATTGATGGGTTGAAGCAGGACAATCGTTCGAAGTTCGTAGTCGTACTCGAATGGGGCTAAGAGTTGAGAATGGGAGGAAGAGGGAATAAAGTGTGAGTGGAAGAGTTGGAAATTAAAGCTTGTTGTTGAGCTGCCCTACAAATGCATGAACGTTTGTACATCATTGAGATTACCCTCCTCGAACGTGAAACTTTCACACATGATGCTCTCAGACACGCTGACCAACATTGTTCTTAAAGATCACATGCTTCATGATGAAGACTTTGAGTGGGAGGGTGTAATCGATGATACTCATCATTTATTGTTCCAGCTTTGCCCATCGAATCAAGGCAACTACAACTGATCTTTTGGGTATGTGCACGTCCCTGTAGTTGAAGAACAACATGTTTTATTGATTATAGTGATTCATGATATGATGATGGAGGATGCATTGTATGCTATGAAGGTGATGCTCACGTGACCCATTCACGGTGATGGGTGGATGGATGTAAGATGCACCACGAGGTAAGTAGGGGAACACGCGTCTTGCCTTACTGGTTTCCAATTTTGGCGGGGACCATTGCTGCTGTTGGCTGTTGCTGCTGGCTGCTCTTTCCTTGGTTCCTAACCAGACATTGTATACCATGGTGAGTAATGGATGAGTGTTTGCCATCTGCCTAATCCAGTACTTGACAGCTTACTTATATGCTAATAGGATTTACCACCAAACTGGGTGACTCGCCATTCGCGTACTTACAACAAAGAATACTACTTTAACACGGTGACCAAGGAATCACGATGGGATCCTCCTGCTGCCGACAACGAGCGTGTGAGAGCCAGCCATTTGCTCGTCAAGCACAAAGACTCCAGAAGACCTTCCTCGTGGCGAGAGGTAAATGAATGGGTGATTGTGTGTGTGTGTGGCTCTTTTATGCTAACATACCACTATGAATATAGGAAAACATCACGCGTTCCAAAGAAGAAGCGTTAGAGATCCTTGAAGAATATCAAAGAAAGATTGAAGATGGTGAAGAGACCTTGTCAGCCTTGGCAACCAACTTTTCGGATTGTTCGAGCGCCAAGCGTGGTGGTGATTTGGGCTACTTCGAACGAGGACAAATGCAGAAACCCTTTGAGGAGGCAGCTTTTGCACTTCAAGTCGGTGAATTGAGCAAGCCTGTTTGGACCGATAGTGGCGTACATCTTATCCTTAGAACCGCCTAGAAAGAGAGAGTGTATCCATAACACAAAACACATTTTTCAATTCCATTTTCGTTCTTTCATGTTGTTGCGCATTAAAATCCATCATGTATTTTCTCTCTCTTGATTGTCGTGGTCATCTTTGTTGAGGCAAAAGGGAGCAGGAGGGCATCACACCATGTGCAATAATGATGCCATATTCATACAACCAGGAGTAGTGTAGATAATTGGTGTCTGGACCCCCCCCCACCCCCATCACATCATGCATGATCATTATTACACATCGCTCTCATCTCCTCCTCCACCACCACCACCACCAAATGCCCTCGTGCTAGATTAAATGATGCAGGGTTTTCCTTGTTGGACAAGAGCAATTGAGTGCATACCGCTATGACGCATGACTCTCTCTTTTAGTTACGCTGCAACAAGATGATGTCGTCAAGGGTTACAAATGAGACATGCAGAAAATGATTAATGGGAATTGGATGTCCGTTATCAAAGTGGTGTAAGCTTTGCCAAGTAGAGCACCACCCATCATCATCAATCATTCTTCAGGGCCATTCTACTACGACGTAGTATACGTTTTCTAAAAGGCCGCATTCAATGAAGAAAAGAATCCTCCGGTGATGGTGACAAGTATTACTACAATGATTGAAATCATACAATCAAGGAAAAATTACCACAAGGATCAGCGGCTGATCATTAGAAAAAAGAAAAACCCTGTGCATGCAGGGCAAACGTGTCATTGTCGGCTGCGGCGGTGTTGAAAATATGGTATCCATCCTCGCCTACTTTTTTTTTTGGTCTCCCCCATCAGCCCATCATGAAAAAGTTGTACTTTTCCTTTCATGGTATCTATTATGCGGATCATCCACACACACACACGCATGGACTCGCTGATCATTGTGTCTCAAGATGTATGTTTGTGTAGCACGCACGATATATCCTTTTCAAGAGGGAGAGAGATGACCGTCATTACTGCAATGGCATATTAGATGAATGAAAAAAGGGGGGGTTACTGTTTATCATGGATCGACCCGACGACGACGACGACGTAATGAACACAATGACATGTGGGTTTCGTGATCCGAAAGTAGCACATTGGATTATTGCTGCTACTACTGCTGCCATGCGACAACTCGTGTCAAGGTGGGATAACCCAAAATGGGAAACCACGGGCGAACGACGACATGTGTGTGCTGCATAAGGTACCACAACGAGGATCATTCTACATTATGTATGCATCTCCTATCTTTTAGCCACACACACATAGATGCACACAGACATTATTGTATGTACACAAGCACACACATATCAAAGGATGATCACGCCATCATGAAAAAGGGTTAATGTGAAAATAGAATGGCTTTGTTTATTAAGAGGGTCGGGTTCATACATGAAAAATGGTGAAATAAAAAGAGAGAGAGTGATAATAACTCTCTTGCACGTACACAGTTGACATATAGAAAAAAAGGTGTTGGGGGGGTAAAAAGATGAAAAACTATGTACACACATCCTTAAATGAAGAAAATAGTTGCAGTGTTCAATGACAGCTGCAAGAAAGGCAATGGAAGATAGAGGTGAAATTATAGAAGAAATGGTGAGTTGGTGGAAAAGATTTGAGAAACGCATGCAAAGGGAGATAATGCAGAAAGAAAAAGTGATGCAAATAAAAAAGCAAGAAACAAGAATAAGCTTTTGGGGAAGCAAATAAAAAAAGGGGAAGAGCAAAAATGGGATTGTTGGATGATAGAGAGAAAGAGATGATGATAATGATGTAGAACCTTAGGAGAGAATAGAAGAGAAGAGCGCTTGTTGATGATGATGGGGATTGCTCTCTTTTTACAAGAAGTTTTGCATATAAGTGTTGACGGTACGAGAGTTAGAGTTGGCACCAGTGGATGGAGATAGCTTATCCTTGGTGGTATGACGATGAATGCGGATGTGTTGGTTGAGATTATCAGAGCGAGAGAAGCGCTTGGAGCATGAATGATAGGGGCATTCAAAAGGCTTTTCAAGGGTATGGATGGAGCGAATGTGTCGCTTGAGATGTTCAGAGCGCTTGAACACCTTGCCGCAATCATCATGTTGACAAGTGAACATCTTTTGGCCCGCAGCACCAGGGTTGCTGGAAACACGACGACCACGAGAACGAGCAGCAGGTTTCTTGGCTCCTTGTTTTTTAGTAGTAGGTGAGGATTGCTTTTGAGCAACCATGTTGTTGTTGTTGTCATTAGGGTTGTTGTTGTTGATGTTGCTATGGGTGCTGGCATTATCCGAAGAAGGAAGAGAAAGTAATGGCGGCGAGCCTGCGACCGCAGAAGGCATCACAGCTGTGGGAGCTGCCGTCAAGGCAGCTGCATCCACAAGCGAAGCACCAGTGTAATCAAACATGGTGGGTGGGATGTATTGTTGCTGCTGCTGCTGCTGTTGAGTAGTAGTAAATAGCCATTGTGCAGGAGTCGTAGTAGTAGTAGTGGCTGCTGGATGTTGAGGCGTACCAGAAGCATACATATCCAGGTAGCTTGGCACAAAACGCTTATCGTCAAAAGAGGTACAATGTTGCATGTTGTAAACGTAATCCTCATAGTCGTTGCTAGGAGATGGTGTTTGTTGCTCGGTATCAGAAAAGCTAGCTTCACTGTGGTTGGAAAGAAGTTCGGCGTAGCTGAAACGACGCATGTAGTCTTGTGGCTCGGTGTACATGTTGCCAAGAGGAAAACCACAATCGCCAACCGGGGCGGCAGGGTTATCAAAAGTAGTAGGTTGTTGAGGAGCGACGTATGTTGGAGAGTACATGATGGATGTATATAAGTAGACTACTATGGGTTGTCTAGATGAAGATGTATGTGTAAGTATCATGTATGTGTGTGCGATTGTAAATGATGATAATTACTCAACAATGTAAGAGCAGGCTCTATCACGCAAGAGAGACTAGTAGAAAGAGGATTACTTTTTTTGAGTGATGAAAAAAAGAAAAGAGATGGATCGAATGGATGGGTTTTATGTATTCGAGGATTGATGGGATGTGCGTAAGAAAAGGGGAGGATGCAATAAATGAAAAGTAAATCAGATCAGGGATGAAGGAGCAAGGAACAAGGCGAAAGAGAGAAAAGAGAAATGATGGAGCAGAAAGAGTAAATAGTAAAAGGTGGAGTAACAGTGCGTGCACGCAAATGGTGGGATGCACGCACACTCCTGGTGGTGTATAGCAAACATATTATTTTTAACCATCATCATCGATCAAAAAGAAAACGAGCATGGCAGAAGACCACGGGGCCAGTGTTGATACCTGCCATTCTAAGCCATGCTAAACCTGTTTGTCGCAATCAACAGGCAGACATGATGTTAATTGCCAAATCGGATCCGATTGACAGCGGCAAGGGGTGCACACACACACGCACACATGTCGCTTACGATTGTCAATAATAAACAATTGCACCGTGCACACACATACAAACACACGTATCACATGGGGGGGGGGGAAGAGGGGAGGAGAAGAAAAGAAAATCGAGCGAGAGAGAGAGAGAAAAAGGCAGCTTAGCCAAACCGAATTTTGGGTTTGACGACCCTGCAAGTCGATGATCGACGGAAGCACCAAAATAGGAGATGGATAGCAGGGGTTGATGCAATGCCATCTTTCCAATGTATGAAAATGTCAATACACAACGTGCCACGGACTCCACGCTCGAGTTGGGCTGCATGGTAATCACTTTAGATTGTTGACCTTTACCCCCCTCCCGTGTATGTACTTTTGGATCTCCCTTTGTTAACCAACTGTCACGCTTTATTGCATATACGTTTTTTTAATCTACTTTTTTTTCATCAATTCTGAAAACATTTCCATTAATTCTTGATGGTTTGGATTAGGATCCTCACTGCTGGTCAAAAACATGCTTCCAAATCTATCTTTATCATCTTCGGATTGGGAAGGTGATGATGATGATGATGGTGATGATGACGATGGTGATTGTGAGGAGGAGGTAGAGGTGGTAGTAGTAGTAGTTGAAGTAGCGATAGGGGTGACGGATGCTGCTGCTGCTGAGGATGATAATGGCTGTGTGTTGTTGCTGCTAATTATGGATGATGCAGTGATAGGTTGATGCAATCGTACAATAACGCGTGGACGACCATGAGCATCGAATCCAGTGCTATCCACGTAGAACGTGCGTACGCTCTTGTCGCCACTACGACGTAAATTGACAGCTGATGATTTTGGAAGGAATGCAACGACACCGCCTATACCGACAGCGTATCCACCATCGACTGCATTAAGGATACGACCCTGCACCGGATATCCATGTGGCATGGTATGATCGCTGTAGGTAGGTCCCACCACCACACGCTGCTGTCGATTGCCATCCATGTCAAAGGTGGCACCCACATAGTCGAATACTTGATCCTCCACCAATTCCTTGCTTGCAATCTTGGCTTGAAAGTCACCAGCGCGTTTAGTCATACGTTTGACATAGTGCTTAAATTCTCCAGCTGTCATGGCTGCCACGTTGTATTCCACATGCTCCTTGCGTGCTACAGGTCGCTTCGATCCACCAAAGTTCTCTTTCCACCGTCTCACGAAATACACCTGGCTGGTGCCTGATTGCCATGGTGTTTGATGTTCAGTTGTATCGAGATCGCTGACTGTAATGTAAGGTGTGCGTACAACGGTAGGCAAACTGCGTTTAAGGCCCCATTCGCCCGAGCGCTTGCAGTTTTTCGATGTCGTATACACTTGTGCAAGCTTGCGATCAAAGCTGGCAAGTCGTGAATGACGAAGCGCACTGGCGAAGGTTTTGTCCATTACAGCTGGCTGACACACAAGGGCTAACGATATATCCGACAAACAAGAGGGAAAAAGAAAATATTTGCTAGGGCCTTGTTGCTACAACACCACAACATTCACTCATATCCATTCAAATTCCCGCTCAATCAATCGTGCCTGATACTTAAGACATCCACCCATCTTTTACTACTATCACCCTTCGTCTTATTATTATCACTACTACTACTACTACTACTACTACTACTAGTACTATCACTACCGCTTCTTCCAGAAACTAAATAAATCTTGTTGTGCTCCTCCACTCTTCTTTTTGCCTCCAAAGCTCTTCTTTTTAGGTTCTTCAGGGGTCCGCTTGGGTGAATTCATTGTTGTTGTTGTTGTTGCTGCTGCTTCAGGTGCATCCACCTCTTCCCATTCCCATACATCTTCAGTCACTAGATCATGTAATATACATATAAGTGATCCCATTCTTTTATACCAATCCATCATTCCTTCCTCACTTACCCATAAATCCACGCTCATTGGTATACTGTTTCTTCTTAAGAACCTTACGCTTTGTCTTGCCTGGAGTAGTACTGGTAGTAGCAGGTGATGATGGTGCTGCCTCTTCCTCTTGTACCGGAGCTATAGTCAATCTTAGATACAATGCATTTCTTTCATCACCCTTATGCATATTACCTTTGTCTGGTGTGTTTGCTTTATCATCTGTTTGCATTGGATCATCACGTACAGGTGTTCCAGCATCCTTCATATCCTCATCACCATCATCGAAAAAGATGTCATCAGCTGAAACCGATGGTGGTGGTGGTGATTGTTTCTTTGGAGCTGAGCTTGTAGATGGGACATTCTTGTTTTTGGATGTAGACTTTTCCTCCTCACGTTCCTGCCGTTTACCAAGGGTGGTAGATGTTGTGTTTTTCTAATAGCTTTGTGAGTACAAGGAATACTTTTCTACCAAATGAATGTCTGTACTTCTCCAAATATTGATGCTGTAGTCGATTTCTTGGGTGCAGGTTCAGGCTTCTTTTCTGATGATGCTGGCTTGGTTGTTGCAGGTTCCGGTTGCTTGGCAAAAGTCGAGGTAGTCGTCGTAGAGGCTGTGGTGGATGTTTTGGATGGTTGATATGTATCATCAGCAGTCGAGCATTTGAACACGCCGCATCTATGCAATAACATTAGCCTTACTCATTCTACGATGCTCCTCCATTGACCACCTACTTTATACGATCTGCAAGTGCAAGATGTGGGATATCTCTGCTAGCAGTGACAAGCACAGATAAATCCTATTTGGCAAATGATGATGAGACACACGTGGCTCTCTCCATATGCTCCATCCATCACTCACCTTGGGTTCATACGGTAATACGCTGTATACATGCATTCCAGTAATGGTTTTGAATAGCTTCTTGGTCTCTGAATACCACCTGTCAACATACAACGTCGAGAGAAACGATGAAAAATAGGCATACCTTCCAACTCGTTATCCTTGACAAGTCGCATTGTATATCGATCTTCGCCAATCAGCTCGCCACCGATATAATACACGGATCGCACTTGTTCATTGGCTTGTGCAAACGTCCACAGTGCTCTACGTATTCGAATGTTTAGCTGCGATGCTCGAATGGGAGGTGTGTGTGTCTCTTTTTTTTTGTTGCTTACTGTTTGGCCTTGTTGACGTGTAGCCCAAGTTGTCTCGCCAGTAGCTTGTACGTGACCTTTGTTCAAGAGCAACGTTAACGACAATGTGTGAATGGAAAGGAGTAATTATGCCATACGGGTCGTTTTTCTTGTAGCACGGTGACAGTGAGATATTCGTCCATGGTTAACCTGCATCCAAGACGCGAACGCGACCACTTTATTACGCGACTCTCAAAATTCGAAGCAGCTGGTGCAACATCACCACCATTCACCGCCACCGAGATTGCCATGGATACCACCATCCTCCTCAACACCTTTAATGGAATAAGACTTACTGCTATGAACCTTTAGAAAGAGCCTTCCATACTTGAACACACATGTCCCACGTGGTTCCTATCACTAGAGAACATCATCGTTTGTCTATATCAAAAGCCTTCATTCATCAATAAACCCCATGAGAATGCATGTTGGTCTTTATTTAGCAACTGCTTCCTTGTGTTAATCCCATAATCCTCAACAATGAAACGCGTATAACAAAGAAGGAAGCAACACAATGATAAAAGTGCAACTGAATTGGGTGTGGATGGATTCATTGTATACTACCGGAACAACAACAGCGAATACTATCACGTATGGAATCATAAGAAAAAAGGACTTCTTGTGGGACCAAAAGATAACGTAGTCTACGGGGATGCATCTTGCATGATTTTGAATGTTGGTAACAAAAGCCACTATAAGAGCCAAGTGTGCGGGGGGTGGGGCATAATGGGGCTATCAGTGTATCCTTCCTTTTTCTACCGCCTCCTGTCAAAGACTTTATACATTTTTGTTTATGAAGACCTCTTCCACCCCAGGCTCGGATGACGAAGGTGCTGTCGTGAGCGATAACGATTTGGCTCAGTACATGCCACAGCCTGATGCTGATGGTTTTATCTTTCCGGAGCGCATTCTCAGCAGCAGCAACAACAACAGCAGCAAAAAGGAAAAGAGCACCACACCCGTTAGCAGAAATGTCCCTTCATGGCCCGATTCGACGTGTATCGATCTCACAGATGACGATCCGTTACCGATATCCGCAGCAGCCGTTGTTCCCGTTGTTGACTCGAGTGAAGACGAGCAAGAACAAGAGCCTACAACACGTCAACACCAACAACCAAGAGTCGAATCGGCGTTCATATCATCATCATCAGCAGCATCCTCATCACGCGAAACGACACCTACTCCCAATACCGTTGAAAAGAGTGACTCGGGTTATCTTGATTTTGATGAACTTATGGAGGATGTGGAAGAAGAAGAAGAAGAAGAGATTGATGTTACTGGCATGGCAACAAGTGATGAGATGGACATTCAGCAAGAGCAGCACGACATGTTGACAGAAGAGGAATATCAATTGGAGGAGGAGACAGCATTAGAAGGTAGCCGTGTGAAGCAGCCGCGTCCTGTTCCCACCGAACCAACGACAACATCAAACTTTGATCCAGGGATGGAAGATGACACTTTTGACGATTTTGATATCAGTGCCGAATTGTCTGATGTCAATTCAAGCATATTTGAAAGCCCAGCACCAGCACTACCACCATCCAAGGCGCATCATCGATCATCATTGAAAATACCCCACCACCACCACCACCAGCCATCAACAACAACAACCAAAGTCAATGACACTACAATGATTAAAACAACGGCACGTCGAATACATCTTGGAAAGGACATGATGGTGCGACCCAAACCGAAAAAGAGAAGATGCAACAAGTTACCCACTGGCTATGTATACGACATTTGCATGTTTTTCCATGCTGAATTGGAACCGCTCGATGGTGATGCACCTCATCCTGAATCACCTTACCGGATCTATGAGATTTATAAGCGTTTGAGGAATGAAGGGTTATTGGATCAATGCGTACGTATCAAGAGTCGCTATGCAAATCGACAAGAGATTTTAAACGTGCATGAATTTGAGCATTACGATAAAATGCGCGCTCTCGAAGGTAAAGTCACACACACACACACACACATGCATCATGTCCTCATCATCATCATTCTACATTAGATATGGACCGAAATCAATTGATTGATCTTGCAAGAGAGTATGATTCTTTATATCTCAATGCCGAATCCTTCAATTGTGCCCTTTTATCAGCTGGATCGGTCATTGAAGCATGTGTGGCGGTGGTCAAGGATCAAGTCAAGAACGCATTTGCTATTGTACGGCCTCCAGGACATCATGCGGAACAAAGTGAACCTATGGGATTTTGTCTTTTCAACAATGTGGCCGTGGCGATTTCCTACTTGCGAGAACATCATCCTGAAATCGGGCGGATAATGGTTTTGGATTGGTAAGTGTGTGTGTCATTATCGATCGCTTGGGACAAAGGATTGACATTGGAAACGTTAGGGATATTCATTTTGGTATGGTTTATGCATAAAAGAAAGGAGGAAGAGGAGAAGGACGAGGATTAACGATGGCTACCACCACCTAATAGGCAATGGTACACAACGTTTGACAAACGATGATCGAGATGTGTTGTACGTATCCCTTCACCGGTACGACAATCAAGATTTCTATCCTTGCGATTCTCGTGGTAGTGAGATTTATTGTGGCAGTGGCAATGGAAAAGGGAGGTGAGTAAGTGGAAAAAGGGAGATGACGACGATCGATCTGATGATGGGTGTTGGCATAGAACGGTGAATATACCCTGGTCATGGGAGGAGGTGACCGATGGCGACTACATTTACGCCTTTCAACAAGTGGTGATGCCGATCGCCATGGAATTTGCTCCGTCTTTGGTCATTGGTAAGTCAAGAGAAAGAGAGAGAGAGCAAAAGGAGGAGGACTCTTGTGTTGATCATTGACATGTTTGTCGTGCAGTATCAGCAGGGTTTGATGCAGCCCTTGGTGATCATATTGGACAATGTTGTGTCACACCAGCAGGATATGGACAAATGACACATTTGTTGAAAAGTTTGGCTGATGGTCGATTGATGTTGGCGTTGGAAGGCGGATACAATCTTGAGGCAATCTCCAAATCGGCAGCGGCGTGTATGGAAGTCCTCGTAGGGGATGCACCCCAACTTCCTGAAATCGTTCAACCCACAAGTCAATGTATCAAATTAATCAAACGCATTAAACGTATACAGCAAGAATATTGGAGATGTTTTTAATCTCTTGTAAATACATTCATCTTTTTCGTCTCTGTTGCCGTTTGCGTAAGATTCATGTGTAATTAGCAACTTTTGTCTCCTTTCATGCAAGACCTCGTGTGTGACAAGAGGTTTTAGAAAAAGAGAGAGAGAGAAAATGAGAACTTTCCTTTTTGTCCTTTGATGACAACGACGACGATAGTAATAGAGTATCATTGTTCTCCCTCTTTTTCCCCATTCATTGATTGCGTATGTTGTGTGTGTGTGTGCGTGTGTGAGGGAAAGCGAATGTGCGTGTGTGTATGTTTTCCTTTTCCATCGTGTGGCAGTGACATTAATATGCAAGTGTGTGATAGGCTTGGCACACCAATAAAGAGTGACTATCGCACAACATCGGCAAGAGCCGCATTTTATGTACCCAATGATATCAGCTGAGCGGTGAGTGTATAGCTGATACGGCAATTACCGGTAATTGGAATCACAGCTCAGTTTTACAGTGATGGTGGTGGTGGTGGTGGTGAGTGGGTAGTGGTCATTTGAGAATGATGAGTGGGTGGTGTTAAATGGCCGTATGAGCCTGGTTATTGCTTACTGTAGAGGAGAGAATGATGATTTTAAGTATGGTGCTAATCCAAATTCAATACAGGAGCAGCTGGTAAAGACCCTGCTATGGGGCAATCCGGAGCAAAAAAAAATCAATTTGAGGGGGCGGTTACGCGTGTCTAGTGTGAGTAATGTGTGCGTGTGTGTGTGTGTGATGTAGGCCTGTGTCACCCAATAATGTTTCATGACCCGCACTCTGCGGCGGTTTTTTTTTGCTGGGCCAAAGTGAGAGGCCACGCACTCACCGCTTGCACTCGCACAGCTCACACAACTACTCTCCACCCACCACCACACACTTCACACACACACACACACCACCCACTGCTTTCTTACTGAGGTGAGTACTTCCTCCCCTCCCCTCTCCGCAGGCTTAAGAAAAATTTCATTATGCTACTCAAGCAACTCTCTCCAACCCTGATCCTCATCGCCCTCATCACCTCCCTCATCGCGTTTTTTCGAACTTTGCGTTTGATACAAACTGTATGGCTTTTTCTCACTTTGTTTTTCTTCTACCTCTTTAGAACCATGCCCAAAGAAGCCGTTAGCAAGCGTTCTGCCAAGTCTGAGAATGGCAAGCGTACTAAGAAGGACAAGACTGGTCCCAAGCGTGGTTTGTCTGCCTACATGTTTTTCTCCCAGGAGATGCGTCCCAAGGTCAAGGAAGAGAACCCTGATGCTAGCTTTGGTATGGCTGTTTTTTGACATCATTTTTTTTATCTTTACATGAATAAGCTGCTAACCCAATGTTGATAAAAAGGTACCCTTGGCAAGATCTTGGGTGAAAAGTGGAAGGCCATGAGTGACGAAGAAAAGGCTGTAAGTATAGCGTAACGCGCGCGCACACGCATACACGCGATGGGAGAGTGGAGGAAGCAATCCATTTTTTTTTTACTTTTTTGACTAATTGAGCCCGCGAACGCGCGCGTGTGCATTTTTTTATAGCCCTACACTGCCAAGGCTGAGGAAGACAAGAAGCGTTATGAGGCTGAAAAGGCTGCTGTGAGTATACTCATCCCCATCCTTGTTTCTTTTTTCTTCCTTGCTGACAAACAACTATTATAAATAGCTCGAGAAGTCTGGTTAAGAAAACAAACATTCCTTGGAATTACACGCATTTTCATTACCACACATACACAACACACAACTCACGCACCCATTTTCATGTTTCTCTCTTGCAGACAAACAGGCCCCCATATATGCAAACCCACTATCACACACATCCGTTATCTGAATGCAGTCAACATAGTTTCTTCAATTTTGATTTTTCTTTTATTCTATCGATTTATGGAAGCATTGCTTCAAATAAACTACTTGGTTGTTGAAAATCATTATGGACCACGTTGATTAACCAATATCGCTCAGCAATGTCACGTAAAAGTTGGGCTGTCTTGCTATCTGCAGGGTATTGTTGCTCCCATTCTTTCCACAACTGATATGCTTCATCACGCCATGCTTCAAAACTGACACGCTCAATAATGGTTGGCTGTACAATTTCTTTGCCAGGGAATACGCCCCATGTTACCGCGTTTTGATCCTCGGTGTTTTCTACATTGGTTGAAAGATCACCCTTTTTTACAAAAATGAAAAAAGCTGTCAGTCAAACGGCATCCATCATCATCATCCGGTTGTGGGCTGGATCAACAACACCTACCTTGCGATTGGTAGCATAGTACGTAACATGAGGATCCTTCTTGAGTCTTTCCAAAAGCTTGTGAAGTTGTTCATCCGACACAAAGCATTCGATAAATGCCTACAAATCCCATCCCCCTTGTCGTCAGCATTGGATCAACATGACAGCATCAACATTTAGCATTCATTACATTACCTTTTGATATACGTAGCCACCTTTGGGACCCCATCCATATACCGGATCTTCACTCCTTGCACCATTGACTGCAGGTTGCGAACCCACCGTCCAGTAACCTTGTCGGTTGAATTGTGTCAAATGTTGCTGGATTGTATCCGATTCAGTCTGCAACGGTTCATCACACCATGGTAAGCTGCTCAAATCACCCGTAATGTAACGCTCAAAGAGACGAGTGATATCTTGGACAGTCGTTGGATGGCCCCATTTTTTGGCAGCTTCGGATGTTGGCGCTAATTGTGTGGCAATGTATGTGTTTTCACCAAAGGCAGGTGATCTTGCATCACCATAACGACCATTAGGAAATTCATCCCAATTTTCCACTAGAGAAGCGTCACTTGCCAAGGCAGCCAAGACACGATTCTTTAAAGTCATGGCGTTAGTTACTATCATTGAAGGATTTAGCCTACTACTAGTACGCATACCTTGGGTTGTTCTTTCTTGCTAGGTGCAAGCTCCAATTGTTCCAAAATCAAACGGCTTGATCGTTCCAGGTTGAGTGTTGACAAGTGAATGCCATCAATTAAACCAGAGGCTCTCAAGTCACTAATCATATCCACGGCCAATTCCACACCATAATCCTTGACTTTTTGATCATCGCTCTACTCTCCCAATACAATACAATCAATAAAAGCTGTTGTTGTCATGGTGATGATTTCGCTTTTTACCTTGATTTCCTCCAACTTGTCCAAAACGGTCTTTGGCACCTGTATCCGGCACAAATTGATGATACGACGGAAGCTCTGATGTGTGGGAATCGGCAAAATGCTCGGGATGATAGGTACAGTAATACCTAAAATGTGGTAGTAACCATGAGCACCTCTATTGTGTACATTGATTTCAAACATACCAAGATCTCTGCACTTTTTGACCCAATTCTTGAATACGTCGACATCATAAAAGAGTTGTGATAGAATGAAATCGGCACCACAATCGACCTTGTCTTTGAGATATTGCAAATCCTGAGCCTTGTCAGGGGTATCCATGTGGCCCTCTGGGTATCCAGCAACACCAATGCAAAAGTAATCACCGTAATGCTGTCGGATATACTTTACTAAATCAGCCGCATGTTGGAATTGGTCGTCGCAAGGTGTCCAATACTCTTGTCCCCTTGGAGGATCGCCACGAAGTGCAAGGATGTTTTGAATACCAGCTGCTTTGGCATCCTAAAGAACAACCGAATGAGGATACACCACGCGTGAATGAATCCAACACAACCTACTTCAAGTGCACGATCGATCTTTTCTTTCTCCATGTTGGTGCATGTCAAATGCATAAGCGTCTCGAGACCGTATACGCTTTGAGCTGTCGAGCAAACTTCCAGAGTGCGTTGCTGTGTCGACCCACCAGCACCCCAAGTACATGCGACAAAGTAAGGTTCCAATGTGGCCATGCGACCCATACGATCGAACAAGTTGGCAAGACCCTTTCATATAAAAGAGAATGTGCGTGTGCGTGTGTCAATGTACAGACAAGGTTGGTTTCGTGTTGTTGCTTACAGCATCGGTTTTTGGAGGGAAGAATTCAAACGAGTAGCTGATATGGCCCTTTTGTTTGGCTTGTTCCAACTTGTCAGTTATCTTCATGGTGTTACGGATATACAAAAGGATGGAAAGCGGTAAAGAAAGCGGGGATGCTTTATTTCCAAGATCTGATCTATGGATTTGACGGGCCGACAACCCGCATCATCTTCTCTATTATCTACTACTTTTTGTTGTTCAGGTCAACATCCACCACACGTCGACTCAGCACGATAGCCATGATAGCCATCATTCCACCAAATCGAAGAACCCATGGCACACCCCAATTGCCTCGTTGATCCTCATCATCATCATCATCCACAGGGGGTCCCTCTGCTTGTTGCATCGCCTTGGCAACCGAAAAGATAAGAGCTGCAATGATAGCAACCGCAAATTGGGGAAACACCACATACATATTGTGAACACCAAGCACCATACCAGCGTCCATTGTATCATCGTCTGCTGCCACCAGCAATTGACCTCTTTCTTCATCGTCTTCTTCTTCTCCCACTTGAGTACGTGATGAGGATGATACACCCGAGGAGGAGGATGTTTCATCTTCCATAGTAGCATAGGAGGATCTTTGTTGTAATAAATGACTTTTTCTTTGTTGTTCAATCACCAGATATTCGCCAATCAATGCAAATGGAATCCACATGGTGGTTGCCCATGATACTCCCACAAGCCCAAGTAGTAATGTTGCTCCCACAACTGAATGAATAAAAAAGGTCAAAAGCATCGCCGTAGCAAACACCGTGTGCGATAATGTATATGTGTTTTTGAGTGAAAGGAACCCATGGTTGGTAAGCATGGGCAAGATGGTACCCGCCACAGCGGACACAATAGCATACATCAATAATGCAAACGACCCTGCACGTGTTCCTTCATCCCATCGTTCCGGTTGATGTGCTTCAAAGTAGATCTCAGACACCCACGTTGTACTAATCCATGCATAAATGAATCGAACATGTAAAAAAAGAGAGCATGTTACCTGTAAAAGAGAAAGGGGAACCAACCCATCCATGCAAAGAATTGAGCATTACATAGCGTTTGCACCGAAGGTGGCAAGCGACGCAAGGCGTACCAGATGTAAACAAACACTTGGTACCATGGCCTAATAACATGTATGTATACACATAAACACCCCATCCCATTCTTTTGTTTCAGCATACATAGATGTACTCACTCATCCGTTTTGACTACAGCATCAGCTGAAAGGGGGATTTCTTGAACCGAGAGACACGTTATCGTCATGGATAGAGCAAACACGAGGATACCAGCAATACACAAGGCACCCATTTGTGAATGACCAAGCATGGGAAGATACTTTACGAGATCAAGGTATCCAATAAAGTAGCCAAAAACGTTTGTAAGGTTCCCGAGGTTGCTACCAAAAGCATTCGCCGTGTCCTGCTGAGAGATGGGAAATACGTCGAGAAACAAGGATCGACAACAAGCTTGTACCGCGTTTAAGCAAAAATCCAAAAAGTAAAAGGATGATACTGCAATGGCAATGGCCAGCTTATTGTTCCTTGCCTATGTATGTACGTGCATCTTTCGTCAACAATGAACCCTTTATCATAAAAGAATGACCCCCTTACATACTTCATTGTCCTCATCACTTGTTAGCAACCGAGAAATCTCCTTTGCATAACCCACACAAAAAAGTGAGATGCAGACAAGCACGCTTCCAATGATGATAAAGGGTCGTCGACGGCCGAGTTTGGATGTACACTTGTCGCTCCATGCACCAATAAGCTTATGATCCAGTACATACGTACGTATCAGCCTCTGATTTGTATTAACATGGTGGTGCTTGTTGTAGTACTTACAGGTTGGACAATGAGACCTGAGATTCTTAGTATCACACACTTAAATCATAGCACCATCCACCAATGCAATTGCGTCACTCACCCGAAAGAGGACCAGCAAGCCATACTAACGCTGTCAATTCCTTGGACAAGTTGAGTGAGAGTAGGTAGGGTGTGCCATATCTAATGATGTAGGAGGAGGTCATGACATTGGTCTCGCTCTCCCTTTCATACACCACCTACGATAATTCCACCGTCCCTGAAGTAATAAAAGTGACACTTTAACATGGTGTTATTGGAGCTGACACATTTTGTGGTTGTATCGTACATGTGAATTGGATGCCCACCATACAACATGTAATCAATCCAACTTGTAAAAGAGATCGCTTGGGTCGGGTATCCACTTGTTGTTGTGATAACACCATAGCACCAACAAAAGAAAAGGAAGCGGAAAAAAAGATCCGTAGTATAAAAGGAAGTCTGCGTTAGGTTTTATACAACTTGAGAGGTGACACGAAACCATGCACACACATGGGCTGTGTCACTGCCATGTTGCTATCGTGCTTTATGTTGTTGTATATCCTTCCGTGATAGATCTCTTTTGGTTTATGGGATGGGATTTGCTCTTGCAATCATAAAGTGAAGTATTTAGATGCCGGCGGGTGGAACCATACTACTACAGGTCTTTATAGACGGCGAATCAGAGCTTATTTATTATCACCAAAAGTACATCATGCAGGAGGATTGATAGTAATAACAAGAACCTTTTTACATTGTCATGATCCATGGTAGCTTATATGAATACCATGGTGATGGCATTGCAACATGTGCATCTTTGAGGCGGTTGGTTGCGCAATGGCATGCATTGAACATGCTCCACTTAATGATACCATCTACAACTTGGTGATCTTTCTTGTATTCTGCCACTGACAAACATAATAAAGTAACCATGATTCCAAAATTTATACTCTTTTAGCTACACTAATGCATGTAAGATGATGTTCTATCTATATTAAAGGGTGGTGTTGCTGGGGTATCAACGTGTATCTTTTCAGCTGTGTTGTGGCTAATCGACGTCCACCATGCTTCTACTGACAAGAGCAGCAACGATGGCCATCACTCCGCAAGATTGTAGTACCCAAGATACGCCTTGGTTGTCATCGGGGTTTTGTTCTTCTAGTGAATGGGCCATTGAAAAGATGATCGAGGTAAGGGCGATGCCGATGAATTGTGGTAGCGTCATGTAGATATTGTGAATGCCAAGGACGATACCAGAATCCATACTTTTTTCTTCTACCGATAGCAATGGCGTTGATTCTTCTTCGATTTGGGAGCTGGATCGATCATCATAACGCGAATGCTGCTTTTCCTTGTGATGCTCAAGGACCAGGTATTCACTAATCAATGAATAGGGTATCCACATGGTAATGATCCATGGAACACCCACCAAACCACACAACAACATGGCACCTGCCAGCGAATCGATAAAAGGTACGAGGAACATGGCTGCTGCAAACAAGACATGTGACAAGGTGTACATGTTTTTGCGAGATAAAAAGCCGTGTTTGATAGCCGATGGTAGAATAGCGCCCGATACAATAGCCACGACAGAAGATATACCCATTGCAAGTGATCCAGCACGTGCTCCTTCATCCCATTGTTCTGAATGATGCGTCCTGGCATAAATTTCAGCCACCCATGTCGTGCTAGAAGTATTCAAGATATCAATAACTTGATGTGATGTGAGTGGGTGGGTGATAAGTACTCACACGTAAGTTCCGAATTGAAACCAATACATCCATCCAAAGAATTGCGCATTGCATAGCTTTTGTATCGAATACGGCAGACGACGTATGGCGTACCAAATGTCAATAAATGTCTGGTACCATGGCCTATATGTGTATTCATTATTTCAACACGTCAATACACTTTTACTCCCATGATGTACTTACTCATTCTTTGTTGTAGCAGTGAAACCAAGCGAGAGGGGCACTTCATGGGCTGAGAGGCAACCAATGACTACGGTGAATGCAGATATGATAGCAGCTATAGTACACAATGCACCCATTTGCGATACATCAGACGTAGGGAAAATATCGGAAAGGTTGAGGTATCCTAGCAAGTATCCAGCAACATCAGCTACGTTGTAAAAGACGCTGGAGAAGACGTTGACTGTGTTTTGCTGCGAAGTTGGGAACATGTCAATGAACAATGATCGACCACTCGCTTCCACAATATTCGCACCAACTTCGAGAGTACACAGGGACGAAATCGCAACCGCAACTTTTAAGTTTTGTATCTACTTGTTGTCGATTAGCATGATGAGCTAGCTTTCCTTGTTGTCCATTTACCATTGTTTCATTATCACTATTGCTTGCTAATGATCGAGCAATTGGTTCCACATAGCCTAATCCCAGAAGCGATACCCAAACGATGACACCTCCAATGATGATGAAAGGGCGGCGTCGACCAAGCTTGGACTTGCAATTGTCGCTCCACACACCGATAACCTTGAAGATACGTACGCATTTAGATACCTGTGTATACCATTGTGTGTGTATCCATCACGCTTACCGACTGCACGATCAAACCTATGATTGTTTGTTTGGGATACATAAATTGGCATGATGCATAAGAGTGGCATTGTATCACTACTACTGCTTACCAGAAATGGGTCCAGATAACCATATCAAAGCCGTCATTTCTTTTGAAAGACCAAGCGAGAGCAAATAGGGCGTGCCATATCTACATGTAGAATTGTGAACCACCACCCCTTAAAGATATGCAAATGCAGGCTATGACATACGCAAATTGTATCACCCCTAAAAGACGCAACATGGAAAAAGAGATATATTACTCTATCATGTATCCAATGCTTGATGATAACGTACATGTAAACTCGTGGCCCACCATGCAACAAGTGACCAAGCCAATACGAAGTATGGAGCTCCTGGGACGATGATCGAGATCTTCTGATAACGCCATAATAGATATTTACAACGAAGATAGGAGAGAGAGAGAAAGGGCAAAGAAATCATTATATTGAAGAACAGCATTTTTATATATGTATATACCCTAAATGCATGCAAGTTGGGTGGCTATCGTAACTCTACAGTGAACTCCTTGGCTACAGCATCACGCACACGTTCCTGGATCTCATTGATCTCCTCATTGGTTACATTTCTACAAGAGAAAAAGATTGAGTTTCCTGGATGATATCATATGAACAGCATTTACCTATCCATGGATCGGTAATTCATGCGATAACATAGACTGCGTCGGTTTGTCTTTGGATGAGTGAAATCGTCAATCTAGGGATGTACATGTTAGGTGCTGTCGGAGCATGCAATGCTATGCAACATTTGGGCTCACCAATTTGACGCTTTCGACAAGGTCGCCTGCGACATCACGAACCAATTCACAAAAGTTGTTTTCCTCCCATTCAGCAGTGGGCAACCAGAACGACATGTCTTTGATACAAGGTGGGTATTTCGAGAATGGCTTGAATTTCTGGATTTTGCCGGGTTCGAATTGTTGCAAGAAACGTTCATCTCGTGACCAGAAAAGACGGATATCAGGAATATCAAAAAGAACCATAGCTAATCGTTCCAAGCCCAAGCCGAATGCGTGGCCGATCTTGCCTTCCATGCCTACAACAACCCCCATCCCTTGATCAATTTTTCTGCTGTGTGTGAGGGGATCCAATTCTTTTATGCGTACCTGCATTATTCAAAAGGGGTTGTTGAACAACACCACATCCTAATACCTCGAGCCATTCACCTTTGTACTTGATTTCAACCTCCCAACTAGGACTCGTGAAAGGGAAATAAGCCTCGATCCAACGCACCTCGAGATTGGGTTCATCGGCAAACAATTTGCTGACCAACGAGTTGATGCAATACTTTAGGTGAGCTGATACAGCTTCGACGTCTTTTGGATCATGGGTGGGTTGGATAGGATTGGATGGCGTGATGGTGGTATCATCCACGACTTGTACCCTGGCAGCCTTTTGCACCATGCCTGTAGCCTCCAAATCCGCTTGTACTTGGGCTGCAGCCTCCGCACGATCAAAGGTCACCAATCCTTCCATTTGATGAAACACGGGATAATGCGATGAATCAATCTCGTCACGTCGAAAAACGTCGCCTGAAATAAGAAACTTGTCAGCGCCAGAACGCAATCCTTCAAGCTGGTGAGCTGAGGTATGCGCACGTAACATGGTCGTCTCGTTCAAGTAGTAGTTGTCGGATTTGTTGCGTACAACATGGTTCTTAGGCACGAGCAAGTCGTCAAAGTTCTGCTTGGTCGTAACAACGGGATGCAGGTCGTTAAAAGTCGTCCAATTGGCGAAATGGTCCTCGATCAGTTGACGGATAATGGAAATAGGGTGTCGAGGCTCCAAGTGAAGTTTGCGTCCAACGCGTGACAATGTCGTCTCTGAAATGTTGGTCCATGCGTCCTTTGGATAAACCTTGTCGTCGATTTTGATCTCGGTGTCGGTGATCTCTGCAGGAATGGGTCGATCGAGGGAACAATAGCCAAGTCTTTAGTATTTGACAGGTCCTCGTCGTGTAATAAACAACGCTTTCAATTGTATACCACTTACCACGTGTGCCTGTTGTATACCATGCTCTCCTTAAGCTGACGCATACCAATGCGGAGCGTTTTGGTGTGGTGAAGAGTGAAGTCAAGCGCACCGGAGACCGAAGCATGGGGATGATGGAGGGGTGTTTACAGTAAAGAGGTGCAAGGTAGGCTCTTGAATCAGAGCTGGCGAATCAAATCTTCCGCATTCAACGTATCCCCGACAACTATGTGCCTGGAAACTAAAAGCATCACAACAATGGCATTGTGTCAAATCACTATACTCCTACTGCCTGAATGCTTACATCATCAAAAGCCCTTGTTGGCAAGTATCATGAATGTATCTTCTCGGCACCACCCTATATGGATTAAAGCTGATGCATTGGTCATTGTTGGCTTTTCATTGTTAACGTGCTCTCATTGTCATGGATACCAAACAAAGAAGACTAGCCAACATCATTCAACATGAAAGGATAGTTAGGCTACTCAATCCAAGAGGACAATAAGGACATCACGATCCATTGAAACGGTCTCCCGATATTTTTTTATTGTGGTGTGATACACAACGTCAATTGTATTTTGGATAAGAGGAATATGGTTCTAAATGCAGCGAGACGTGATTATGGGTATGTGCATGATGATAGCCTCAAGATGATAAGGCTACTAAGCGACCAGGTAAGAAGTTGTCAATCGTCCCGCATCGCTCCTTTCCGGTTCCACAAGCGTTGTATCGCCGCTTTCCACCGTTGCCATTGCTTCCATTGCATCCACCATGATCTCCCATACATGGTTAATCAGGGTCCACCACTTGACACCATGATAGCTATATGCCTTGATAACCTAAAAACATGCCGACTGGATTTATAGACATCCTTGTTAGCACTTTGTAAATCCCAATTGAGAGCTACAAGATGTTACTATTATCTGCTCTCTACGCATGTAGGTAGGTAGAAGAATGGATTGGACACTGTCATGAATGATATAGCGTGTACTTTGAATGTACCTGAAAGCACGGGCTATTTATTGTGTGTGTGTGTAGGGGAACAGAAACTATATATTTGGGACCTGGTGGTGGTGGATTGCTCTGAATAAAAGTACGCGTTCCGATCCCACTTTTCACACGCTGTATTATCCTTCTTTCCCGCCATGATCAACGTTGACACGATTACCTACACTCAACTCGCCAAGGTCTTTGATCACGCCATTTTGAAGCCTGATCACACTCCCAAGGACGTCGAAGCCGGCTGCAAGGTTGCTCTTGAATGTGATGCCAAGTCTGTGTGCGTCAAGCCTTGCGATGTCAAGCAAGCTGCCGAGATTCTCAAGGGTTCAAACGTGCTCGTGGGTACCGTGATTTCGTTCCCCCATGGCAACTCGCCTACGAGTGCCAAGGTTGCCGAGGCATTGCAGACTGTGGAGGACGGCGCTGTGGAGCTGGATGTTGTGATCAATGTGGGTCACTTGAAGGCTGGTAGATATGATGAATGCCAAAAGGAACTTGAATCTGTGATCCGTGCCTGCAAGGAGAAGCGTCCCGATATCATCTTCAAGATCATTTTCGAGAATGCTTACTTGACCAAGGAGGAAATTGTCCAAGCATGCAAGCTCTCTGAAGCTGCTGGTGCTGAATTCGTAAAGGTAATAAGAGTGGTGGATGGATTGGATTCATGGTGAAATGTGGATGCTGATACGCTTCTCCCTCAAAAAAAAGACATCCACTGGTTTTGCTTCCTCTGGAGCTACCTATGAAGACATCGAGTTGATGCGTGCCAACGTCTCGGATCATATTGAAGTCAAGGCATCGGGTGGTATCAAGACTCTTGATCAAGTCCTCGAATTCTTGCGTAAGGGTGCTACTCGTATTGGTTCCTCTTCTACTGCTCAGATCTTGGAAGACTTTAAGAAGCAACAAAAGAATTAAACAGTAATCACATTATACCACGCCCACCCCTTCTTGCTCTCATTTCCGGGAAATAAAACAATGACATTCCTCCACGAGCATTGTAACTAGTTGAATCTCATGGCTCACTTTGATCAAGTCGTGTCCCACACCACGTATACTAATCAGCCATTATATACAAGTCCCTGGGAGAAAACGGTATCCACATGATGGTCAATGTCGTACCTGCAAGTTTATTACTCCGCTCAAACGAATCATTGCGACCAAGAGCAAAGACCTCTGTTACTGCACTATGCTCGGCAGGCCCCGTCAAGGTGGGGTAGGTTTATTCTCACACAACCTCATTACATGAGAATGGTCAGCTTTTAATCCTTGCCATCACGTACATTACATATCATCATCCAAGGCACGTTTAAATGCGACATTAGTAATAGCTATGTAGGCGTTTTCTTTCAAATGGAATGGATGATAAAGATGCTTTCACATCATGTATGACTCTCAACAGTGGTTGTACACGCGATCGTGTGGGCTTTTGCTAATGTAATATATGCCTTTGCTTGATTCTCATATAACACAAATTGACGTGACACATCGTTTACTGGATTTGGATGATCCCGTGTTTTTGCATATCTCTTGGAAATCCCAGTGGATGCATCCATGCCACATGTTCTATTTTGGCCATTACATATTATGCGTATGCATTTATATCGAGAAATGATGCCAAAAAACCCGAGGCAAGATTTGTGTAGCATCATGCTTGTGATCGTTACACGGTTTCATAACCACCATTAGTCGATTCGAGCCTTTCCTGATTGTACCCCAAAGACAACGAATGTGGGTCATACTATAATGGTACACTCATAGATCTCCTTTTGGTATCGTTTATCCCCGAAAAGAAGCATGAACATGTACGGCAAAAGGGCATACGCGTATTTCAGGTACGGAGATATACACCAAAAGATGATTGTAATTCTCCTCTCGAAATCCTGGCAATTGTCATACGGTCAAAATATCCTCGGCAATGTAATGCATTATTACAATTATACTCAAAAGTTTAATACTTGCAGAGCGTACTCGTGTACTTTTGAGATGAGCGTGCAACAATGTCCAGACCCTGGGGTTATCATATAAATAAGCTATGTAGTGGCTGCTCCATCGTCCGTTGTTGTTCTCGACATCTAACATCATCATCAACATGCTCTTTGGGAAAATCTCGACCGGTATTCTATTCGCTTCATCCCTTCTTGTCTCCCAAGTCTATGGCGACTTTTGGAATTTGAGTGGTGACATTGGATGCCATGATCCCACAATCATCAAGGAAGATAGTACGTGGTTTGCATTCTGCACTGGCGATGGTACGTAAGAATGACAGCGTAATGTTTATATTAGCGGAATAAGAAATGTATCTTATTTTCATCTTGTTCAGGTATCCAAGTCAAGTATTCTAATGACAAGACCACTTGGCAGAGTGCTGCTCAAATCTTCTTGAGTGCTCCATCATGGTGGGCATCCTCAGCTTCTGGTCATTCAGGCTTGGATGTATGGGCTCCTGATGCCAAGGTCTTCAATAACAGAGTCTACCTCTACTATGCCATCTCCTCTTTTGGTAGCCAAAATTCGGCAATTGGTTTGGCATCGGCTGACTCAATTAAAGCTGGATCATGGCGTGACGACGGCGTGGTGCTGAAGACCACAAGCAGCAACGACTATAATGCTATTGATCCTGAGTTGGTGGGTATCTTTATTTTTGGATATCACACAAGGTCGCTGACTCGTCGCATTAGGTAATTGATAATGATGGCAAGCCATGGTTGGCATTTGGTTCTTTCTGGAGCGGTCTCAAGATCACCGAATTGGATCCAGGTATTACATAGATGCATCAATTCCAACATTGATCAGGGGGGGAAGGGTTTGCTTCTTCATCATAGACCTATTGACTGATTCTTTTTCATCAAAGCTACCATGAAGCCGTATCAAAACGCCAAGATTTATTCGATTGCAGCAAATCCAAATGATTCAAATGCTATTGAAGCTGCATCCATCGTGTACCACGATGGCTATTACTATCTTTTTGCATCGATTGACAAGTGCTGTTCAGGTAAGTTTTAATGGTGTTTCATCAACTTGATGCTGACGAGATGAAATACCAGGTGTGGATAGCACTTACAAGATCGTCGTGAGCCGAAGCAAATCTATCACCGGCCCATACTTGGATAAGAATGGTGTTGATGCTATGCAAAGTGCTGGTACGATCTTTGATGCTGGTAACGACAAGTGGATTGGTCCTGGTGGCCAAGATGTGAATGATGGTGTTATCGCACGACATGCTTATGATGCTGAGGATAATGGTGCTCCCAAGCTACTCATCAACGATCTCAACTGGTCTGGTGGCTGGCCCACGTATTAATGATGAAACATGCTTTTCTTCAATTGGATGCAGATATCATAAGAGAAATCAGATAAATGTAGTCAACAACCTCTTAATCCATTAAACATTACGTGTTTTTGGTGTTAACAATGGCGAGATACCAGTAGTAGAAGAGATGCCTTTAATCATCCATTCATCATAAAAAGTGTTACAAAGCAAGGTTATTCATCTAGGACAAAAAGGTGAATCTACAGATACGTATATACGATGAGCTGATAGATTGAAAGGCCATCTTCACAAAGAGCATTGGTGCGATTGAATGTCCATGCATAAATCAGGATCCGAGATAGACAAGGTATGTGGTACATACCAGCATCTCCCGCCGTAGGTGTATAAACTCAATCGCAAAACAGGGGAGAACTATCGAATGCAGCCTTTGTTGAAGGCACAATGAATCAATCAGCCTTTCTCATCTTTCTTTCTTTTTCCTTATCACTGTGTCCACAACCGGATGCACTTCTACAATCCTGCATTTCCCATACCATAGATTTTCCTATAACACGATCCATCGAGTGCCCAACGCACGACGGGATCCAATTCAGGAAGAAGGAAGAAGGCCGCTTACATTATAGAACTCAAAATGATTGGCGCCAACGCAATGTCGTATTCCCTCAAATAGCCCTTTAATCCAACAACATTCACAAGAGATAGATTGAGAGGTACAGCGGATTGCTCGAACGGGGGTGGAGATACATCGATTTGGGAAGTTCTATCCTTTTGGGTATGCATTGTGCAAAGGTGAATGGAGGGATGTGAGGTGGCACTTGTTGCATGACGTGTCAAATCGTGGAGTTGGAGGATGATGGTTGTACATTGTTGACAGGTTGCACAAGGATGATGATGTGATAGTTGCCATGGAATAGCGTGTAAAGTACGATAATGGGATGCACCAATCGTTCAGGATGAAAGCATCAAACACAATGACCACGTTGATAATGGATACATACCCTCTTTTTCGACACATTGTATATCCAATTCCATCCATCCAATGTACCAAACCAATATTCAGATCCCTTCCATATCCATAAGAAGCCGTATGTATTGAAGCCGGTTGCCACGCGTAAATAAAGATGCTTCTGTACAATGGCTGCTATCTGCTGTTCACGTAACAAAGGCTGCAGGATAGGGTGCTGCATGTAAATGACACCGTTTGAGACAATGGAGTAAAGGCTCTGCTAATAGCAACTGCTGGAATGAATGCTGTAACGATTGGTCATGGTAGACGAGTGTACAAGCGAAGATGGGGTGTCAAGGAACGCGTGTGTTGTAGTGAAGTGCGTACACGCCATGGACAAGCCATTCGGTCAAAGACAATCGTAGGGTTGACATGATGGGTTGAAGCAGGGCAATCGTTCGCAGGTGGCAGTTGTAGTTGAATGGGGCAACAGTTGAGAATGGGAGGAAGAGGCAAGATGGGAGTGGAAGAGCTGGAAATTAAAATGAGTTGAAATGATGTTGGATGATCATTCTGTGTTTGAGCATTGTTCAATCAAATCCGCTTGGATCATGAAAGCTTAATGATGGAAGTGATGGGCTGGAGCAGGACAATCGTTCGTATGCGTTGGATCGGACAACAAAGGTGAATGGGAGGAATGGGCTGTTAGCTAGCAGTTTACAAATAACTTTGCTGTTTTGTGTTTGAGCGTAACTCAACCAAATCCACTCGTCGGATCAACAAGGTTGAATGATGGACATGATGGCCTGGAGCAGGGGAATCGTTCACATGCCATTGTTTTGGGTAACAAAATTGTATGGGAGGACTGGGTTATTAGCTGGCAGCTTATAAACAATTGATTACTAATGCATAAGCATCATGCATAACCAAGATAACCAAGAGGTGCTGGCTTCTTGGCTCAGTTACACAAAGAAGTCCTCCTGCATCATGGCTCTCCAGGGTCAAGCTACTTGACAATGAACAAAGACCACCTCCCATATACAGCATATTGAAAACATAAAGACAGTCATATCTCAAGATTTCACAATCAAACGTGGGGTCTTTATGAGGACAATGTTGCTTGGCGGGGTCAAAGCGATCTTGTGTCAAAGTATGAAGTTCATCGTGGCCATTCCAACATTTCGCCATCTCGCCACCAGCCAAAAATATTTTTGCTCGTCGTCGAAAAAAAATTCAAGAGGTCGACCCCCAATCCAATTTGGCTGGTGGCGACATTTGCGAAATCTGGGAATGGCAACCACGATCGTGAAACTACCACACAGGATTCCTTTGACCCCGCTGAGCAATGTTGTTCTCTTAAAGACCCCACACTTGATTGTATTGTTTTGAGATATGACCGTCTTTATGTTTTACCTATGCTGTATGCGTGATACTATATGAAGCGTGGTCTTTGTTCATTGTGAAGTATTTATATGGAGGTTGTTAGCCTCGTTTTATTGGGAGTGCATCGTAGAGTGGCACCCCAAAATCGAAACAATATTGGTCAAATTGATAATCATAAGGAGATATACATGAGAGGGAACGAGATGACAAAGGATGGGAGCGAGCTAATTGGAATCATTAAGTCTCATGGAAGAGACACTCCCCGACGAATTGGAAGGAGTGGCAGAAGACGGAAAAAGTTTACCCCGACTTTTAAGCTTAAAATAAAGGGTGGTAAAACTTGATAAAGGCAAAGATCGAATGATTTCCTTGGCTTCATCAGACATGGGAAAAGTCGTCAACATACGATCGATGGACTCGGGCGGTGTTGGTGCCTTAGATGATTTGGCTGATGGTTTTTCAGGGGAAGATTCTGTAATATGAGTACTGATAATCATGTCGTTGTGGGCTTCAAGGGGTGAGTAATCAGTGCTAAGCATCGATACATCAGAATGGCTGGCAGCAGTGGAAACAGAAGACGATGGGGACATTGGTGGGTCATTGATGGGCTTGACAACAATAGGGCGGCGATTGGGACATTTAGCGGCACGGTGGCCATTTTGGCCGCAAGACCAACAGGGGCGATATCTGCTTGGGTGGGTAGGACATGAGGACATAGAATGACCGGATTTGTGGCAATGAAGGCAATGAAGCGGCATTTCAGCCCATGTTGCATAAAACCAGTCTTCGGGGTTAGGCCATGAAATCGTGTGTGAGAGCGATGATGATTGTTTTGAACCTGAAACGTTTAATGTTGCATATCCGTGTCCCATGAACAACTTAGAGTCATGATCACGGAGAATACCATAATCAAGAACATCACCAAAGGGTGAGAGAGCCTTATAAATTCCATCGGTAAGCTTATCTCGAGAGGTAAAAGGAAGGTTGCTGAGTCGAAGATGAATGAGAAGGGAATCAGCTGGTAAAGGTACACTAGGCAAGATACGCACACCATCCTTGAAAACAAGGCCTGACGTACAAGCTTTCTGGTAAACGTTGGAGTCATCGATGAATAATTCAACAATACGGCGAGCATGATCCGAGTGAAGGCGAACACCACAATTGTTGGGAAAGCTTTCGTTTATATGGCACAAAAGCTGGGAGCGATTTTCGGAACGAGACGTGAAATCAAAGAACAAGCTGGTACAGGAAGCAGGAGAGCCACCGGCTTTCCACACATTCGAGTGCAAAGAATTGTCATGAGCTGTTGCTTTCAACGAATCCCGCGTTGGGGAATGAGTACGTGCTGAGGAATGAGTACTGGTAACCTTGGCATACGAAAGCCGTTGTGGACGATATTGTGTGCCTGTTTCCTTATCAGGCGATTTGGTTAAATTCTGGGAAGACATGTGTTTGTTCATTGTGAAGTAGGTTGACCCTGGCGGAGCAAAAGATGCAGGGGACGTCTTAGTGTAACACAGCTATCTTGCATGACTGGAAGGATGAAAGGATGATACCGTATACTATTGGCAAAAGCCCATATATTGCTAGCTAACGGCCACTTTTATCCAATCATCGTTGTTGCGAGATCCACTGCATGGGAACGATGCCCCTGCTCTAGACATTCATTTCCATGATTAAAGTAGGTTGATCCGAGCTGATTTGACTGAGCTGCGGTCAAAGAGAGATTACATCACTCTGGACATAAAGCACGCTCGATGTAGCTCAACCGATGTAATCTTGTGTGAGCGTAACTCAACCAAATCAGCTCGGATCAACCTACTTTAATTATGGAAATGAATGTCTAGAGCAGGAGCATCGTCTACCTACAATAGAATGCACAAAAGTTGGGAATGCACAAAAGTGGTTATTAGCTGCCAATGTATGACCTGAAAATGACGTTTGCGTACCTGTCATGCATCATCCCTGAGGTCCGGACTTTTTAGCTCAGCTACACAAAGAGGTCCCTCTGGCATCTTTTGCTCTGCCAGGGTCCACCTACTTGACAATGAACAAAGACAACTCTTCATATAGCATCACGCTTACAAACATAAAGGTGCTTGTATCTCCAAATTTTACAATGAAACGTGGGGTTTTTATTAGAGCAATGTGCTCGGCTTGGCCAACTGCACCTTGGGTGCAAGTTTCGCGGTCAATGTCGCAAACAACCCAAAAAATATTTTTTGGTCGTCGTCGTCGAAGAGGTCGACCCCTGGATCCAGTTTAGCTGTTGGCGACATTGCGAAATCTGGGATTGGCAAGCTTGATCGTGAAACTGGCACCCAAGGTGGAGTTGGCCAAGCCGAGTACGTTGTTCTATTAAAGAGCCCACGTTTGATTGTAAGATTCTGAGTTATGGGAGTCCTTATGTTTTACATATGCTGTAAGCGTGATGCGATATGAAAAGAGGTCTTTGTTCATTGTCAAGTAGTATGACTATAATACAATCAAAGATGCAGAGGGACGTGTTGTGTAACTTGAGTCAGTCAGCACAGGCGATGCATGATACTTGTTCACTATTTAGGAGTAGTTCCTAAAATGCCAGCTAATAACCAGTCTTCCCAATCATCTCTGTTGCATGTGAACGATTGTCCTGCTCCAGCCCATCGTCTCCATCCTTCAACTTTCTTGATCCGAGTGGATTTGACTGAAAAACGCTCAAACACAGAAGTATCATCCAAGCATCAGAAGAATCAAGTTGGCGAATTATTTGCAAACTGCCACTTGATAGCCCATTCCACCCATACACCTTTGTTGCCCAATCCAATGCATGTGAATGATTGTCCTACTGCAGCTCAACATTGCCATCCTTCAACTCTCTTGATCCGAGAGGATTTGAATGAGCAACGGTCAAACAAGGAAGTGTCATCTAAGCATGATTAATTTCCACTTCTTCCACTCCCACTTTCTTCCCTCTTCCTCCCATTCTCAACTGTTGGCCCATTCAAATACAACTACCACCTGCGAACGATTGTCCTGCTTCAACCCATCACGTCAATCCTACAGCTGCCTTGATCCGATTGTCTTTGACTGAATGGGCAAGTCCATGGCATGTGCACTCCACGACAACACCCTCCTTTCTTAACATTCCATCTTCTCTTGTGCGATCCTTGACCACAATCAAACGTAACAGCCTTCATTGCAGCAGTTGCTATCAGCGAGGTCTTGTACTTGTCTCGAACAGCGCTCACAACCTTGCCACTCTACTACAGCACACGCTCTTGCACACCCCTCTGCCGCGACCGGACGTAACAGCAGTTGCTATTAGGCAGGCCTTTACTCAATCGTCTCAAAAAGTGTAGTACACTTGCAACAACTTGCCTTACAGCCTTTTTTACGTGAACAACAGTAGCTGTCGTATAGAAGCACCTTTGTTTACGTGTGGCAACTTGCATTAATACATGCGAACGTCTATATGGATATGGATCTGATTCGGTATGTAAATGGGATGGAAGGAATTGGATGTATACAACGCGTTGGAAAAGAGTTTTTGTTCTTATGTATCCATTATCAGCTTGGCCTTGATGCTTGATGCTATCATCCTTGACGATTGATGTATCCCTATTCCATGGCAACTATCATCATCATCATCATCATCCTTGTGCAACCTGTCAACAATGTACAACCATCAGCATCCAACTCCATGATTTGACACGCCATGCAACAAGTGCCACCTCACATCTATCTATTCACCTTTGCACAATGCATACCCAAAAGGATAGAACTTTCCAAATCGATGTATCTCCACCCCCATTCGAACAATCCGTTGTACATCTTGTGAATGTTGTTGGATTAAAGGGCTATTTGAGGGAATACCACATTGCGTTGGTGTCAACCATGTTAAAAAATGCGATACATAAAGGCACGACCTATTTTATCAACATGAATAACTGAAAGATCCTTGAAAAGAGAGGAATTGGGTATATAGCCGCATCCTACACATTGGTTTTGGTATAGAACGAGTGTTGATATAGTGGGAAATGAGGATACGTTCAAAGATGCTTTAATGTTGGATAGAAAATCAACACTGGTAAATCCACCTGCTGCTTAAAAGATGATGGCACAGGATAGTCATAATTGATGTCACGTGGGAACAGTGCCTGTGTGTCCTATGGGCGCTCGGTTTCGATGATTAGCTTAAATTGGGCTGGACCTCCTACTGGAACTGCGAGATTATCGGTGGCCCGCTGAAGCGTTAATGTGAGTCATCATAAGCGTACCATGCTCGTAGGCAATGAATAACCAAACACAAAAAAAACAGGGGATACATATGCAAACAAGCATTCATTGATGAAAGTAAACTACAATATACATGTATAGCATCTCTGCTTAAAGGTACTTCTTTTCAAAGTAGTTGGTGGCAGCCGACATGGCCATCTTTTGCATCATGCCAACCTTCTTTTGCTTCTTCTCCTCATCATCGTCGTCATCATCAGTGCCACGTTCTTGGATCAACTTGGAGATCTAAATGCACCAAGTACATAATTGTCAATGTCCGTGTATGGTAATGTATAGTGTAACCCCTTACCTCAGCGGCAGCAAAACCAGCAACAAGCTTCTTGATGGTAGCGTGTTCCATTTCCTCACCATCCTCTTCCTTCTTCTTTTCCCACATTTGCACAGCTGCAAAGGCAGCGGCACCAGCCATCAACTCGTAGCTATAGAGCCATCATATGATTTAACATCATGTGCAAGTTCTCACAACAATAAAGTACATACCTGAGCTTAGCCTTCTTCTTCTTGTATACCTTTTCGTGGGCTTCGGTAAGATCACGTTCATCGAGCATGTCATTCTTGTTATGTCCCCAACCGAACCAGCTGCCAAACCATGCACGGAAACGAGCACGCTTGGTATCATCTTCCTCTTCATCATCCTCATCAACAGCCTTGGGTGGGTCACCAAGTTCAATAGTCCAAGATTGGTTCTTGGCATCGCTCAAGTCCTTACGCTTGTACACAATGACGCGGCTCTTTTCATCCTTGTCAGCGCCCTTGATGTCGTATACGGTTTCAGGGTCGCTCAAGGTGTAAATGAAACCATGCTCAATGTCATAGCCGAAACGCTGGTCATCAGCCTATATTGTATTTCGATAAGTATTGGATATCCAAATTGAATAATGATCAATCAATGTGTACATTACCTTATCAGCCTCCTTCATTTGATCCAAGAACAAGTGCTTCTCGCCAGTGAAGATGCCTAGTTACAACATGCATGTTGCACAAAATCAGTATGTGCTGCTCCTGGATTTCCCAGAACCACATGCATCAAACGGGCGAGAAAGGTAGGAATTGCTCCGCTGTTACCCACCCACCCCCTCATCTTCATCCCCCACGCCAATGTTTTCGCCACACACACATACACACATGTACATGCGCTTGCCATTTCACTATGCAATCCCACTTTTTTACTTACCCATAAAGGTGCCAGAGCTATCAATGTCGAGAACCAAGCCAGTCAACTTGTTGGTCAAGAAGCCTGCAATGTAAATAAAAGCGGTAATGTATGTACGCGTCAGTGACACAAAGGCATAAAAGAAGGGGCGAATGATCCTTTTACCGTTCTGGTGAATAAACAACTGGCTATCACGCTCGGGCGACTCTTCTTTTTTGGGGGCCATCACAATCTTGGAGCCATCCTATGTATCATCACACGCAGATGAAAGAGAAAAAGGAAATGATTATTAGACACTATAACAGCAACCCAAGCTGGGACTTGTATTCAAAAAGAAAGCTTTTGTTATATACATACATGAGCATTCTCGGGATCCTCAACATCAACGACCATGCCGTTAAGGTTGGAGATGATGTAAAAGTAGCCGATGGGAAAACCGCTTCCAATAGTCATGTTGTGGTAGTGAAAGAAAAAGTGAAGGCCTCTTAGCATCACCCTTCGAGCTTTATATATGCACCTTGTGTCAAAGCCCGCTGGTTTGGTAACACCACGTTAAACAGAGCATTTAGTGCTTGGCTAAAATTGGGATACTAATTGTCAAAAGAACAGCCATGTCATGCGACGAGACTCTTTATTTGTTTGAGATTGGTATGGGGCTGTAAATTACTGCTGTGAATGGAGGGATAGGAAAGAAGCCATTTCACTTATTCTTGATCATCATCCAAATCCGATTCAGGCTCATCATCCTCATCGTCATCGTCGTCGTCATCTTGTCCTGGTATACGTCGCTCAAGCAGTGGTTTGATCAATCGCTCAAAATATGGATGGTCTCGTGGTGGCGGGTTGGCGCGTTTCACCTGTTCAAAGTAATGGATGTAGACGTTGCCATCGAAACGACCAAGAGCTGAATTAATGATGTAATCACTGAAATTGAATGCATCAACAAGAGGAATTGCTTGCTGCCTAACGACTTTGCATAACACGTTCACTTGTGCACGGATGAACTGCATCTGTTTGGGTGTAAAGTACTCATACTGAAGGAATGCGCCGTCATTTTCCTCGATAGTGTAAAGACCATACAGCATGCACACGTCCGTCAAGACAGCTCGAACACGTTCATCTGCCACTTTTGCAACACCATCAGCGAAGCGGTTATACAGGTAAGCGTATGTGTGTAACCTGGCAGCATACAAACGGGCTTGAGCTAAAATGGGCAAATGGGAAAAGAAAATTAGCTTTTGAACTGTAACAAATGCGCGCACAAGCCTTACAGCACTCCTCAAATGCATCATCTACATCCATGCCATTGGCAAGACATGTCTCAAATTGAATAGCAGCATTCTTGACAACATTGGCACACACGACTCGCCATCCTTCGCTAATAACATCGGGATGCAAAATGGCCTGCAACGTTGGAACAGCGCACCGCTTGCCGATCAGTGTCCCGAGTTCATTCAGGTACCCGACACCTGGGGCTAGTTTCTTGCCTTTGATAGCTTCACGATAGCTGTTGATCAAGTATCTTCCGGATTGAAGCGTCAAAATGGTATTATCTCCTTCCCATGTACATTGCACAGCAAAGTCATTGTACATTCCTGCCAAGCCTGTGTATGCTGAATATCCATGTCCACCACATGCTTGTCGACATTGTTCAATCGTATGCAAACAATTCCAGGTACAAAACGCCTTCAACCCGGCGCTAGTGGCATGCGTCTCCTTCAATGCTTCAATCACTTGATCCATATCGAGGTCATCTGGCGTAGCCGAATCAAGTTGTCCCATCATGTCGTTATACATTTCAGTCATCTCGCTCCCGGTAAAATGCATAGCAAACGCTTGTGCAAGCAATGGCATCAGTCGTCGTTGATGAATGGGATAATCCAGCAGCTTGGTTTCAATATCACTGTTGGTCGGAGCAAATTGACGGCGCACAGCAGCATAACGGATCCCAATGGTAAGAGCTTTCTTGGCTGTATTCGCGCTATCGACCACCATGGCAACGCGTCCTTGCAAAAGGGCTCCATATGTCTATCATGACGATAGGATGGGCTTAGAAACCGTTTCCCAGGCAACATGCCGTCGTGATCTTACCAGCTGCTGCAACTTTGGCTCAATGACTTTTCCTAGTTCAGTAACCTTGGTGTGCTTCATCAACCTAAATGACGTATTCGTATAGTACGTTAGCTCGTGTGTCATGATACCACTTCATCAATAAATAGCTGTATTACATGTTGTTGCGTGGAATGCGCACATTGCTGAATTGGATCCAACCATTGTCAATGCCATCTCTTCCCTACTCGAATGCCCACCATATCAGTTTGGGGTCATTGCTTTCCTTAGATCTCGTGCATACCATCTTCTTGCCAATGTCGCCAATGGTTACACCCGGCAATGTCTCATACGTCTTGGGATCACGAAGAGGCACCACGAAGCACTTGGTTCCATAGCGCTTTCCACGAACAATGAGCTGAGCAAAGACAATGGCATGCGTTGCTGTGTGAGCAGCTCCTCCTATCCACCACTGTAAATCAAATTTCGAAATAAGACAATGCTACATCATCATGTTTTTTTTTCACTTGCCTTTGTGGCTGTCAATGTGGGTGTGTGTATAATGAATTGGTTGGCACCTTCTTCAAAGGTGGCAGTGGTTTCCAAACCAGGTATATTGGAACCGTGGCCAAGCTCGGTCATTGCAAAGCATCCTATCATTCCCGATAATGATACGGCTCCCTTTTGAAACCAATACGTCATTTGACTTGGCGTAGCATTGCTTTGCAAAGATCCAATAAATAATGCGTCTATGGTAGTATTAGTGTGTCAGCGTCGATTGTGTAACAATGGGATTGATGCATGATCGACTTACAATGAACACCGAAACGTGTCCAAAAACCTGGATCGATCAAGCTGATGAGCTCGATTCGTTTTTTGAAAGTGTCAACTGACTCGTTTTGAAAATGATGCAAGATACTACGAAACTTTTTTCCACTTTTCAATCAACAAGAGACGATGATGATGGATGATGCAGCATCAACACAACAACATACCTTTTCCATGGTCCTTTCACGTAATTGATCCTTGCTGAGATCGTGCATATCATCGAGCTTGAATAAGGGATCGCGTTCGAATTCCAACATCATGTTTTCCTTCAACTACAACAGAGATTGTTATTCACATAGCCAATTTCTTTGTCTCCCATTATTGTCCATCACCACCTACCTTGGTAATTCTTTCGCCTCCATCCAAATGGTAGGTAAGTTGACGGACGTCAAATGTTGTTCCTTTTCTTTCCTCATTCATGCTAGCAATAGGGCTATTCTAGGATGATGAGATACTATGTATATACGCATGAGCCATATGCATGTGTTGTACATACTCCAGAGTATGAGCTGTTTGCTCCCTAGAGGAGGTTAAATGCTGTTTGACAGCTTCAAGTCTTTTGTTTCCGGTCATGGCGAGGTGCTGGTGTCGAATGCCAAGTGGAGGAAAAGAGATATTATAAATAAGGTAGAAAACATCATCCTTCTTTATACCCTAAGAGTTTCTTGTAATGGGTTGAATATTCTGACGCCACATGAGATAAAGTTTCACATGTTCCCATCGAAGCTACAATCCCCATTGTTATGCAGGTCCATCACCCCATCCGCGTATTATTCCATAAAAAGACATTTTGTGTATCTCTTGTAGCGCGTGGTGTGCATTAATATTACCTTGCTGGAGAGGTGTCAAAAGTGACATTGCCATCGGAGCGTGGATAGCAACGTACATCCTCCTGTACCGGCCGTACATCTATCATCGTATAAAGAAAAGGATTGAATAATAGTATACGTGTTCCTGATCACCGTGTGAACGATGCAATGCTCCTTGTCATTCACGATTTGTATATCTTCCCATGAGCTCCCCATTCCCCACATTTTTCAGATAACGTGATACATGCCATGAATAATATTATTAGACAGCTAAAATGTGCCATCTGCTGAGGCATAAAGCATACACAATCCATCAAGCTAGATGTTATGCTACATGTTGTTCCAATACGTATGTGTATGTAAATCCTAGGAGTGCTACCACCCGCTGTCACTATCATCATTTTACTGGCTTCTAAGGCGAGGATTGACTCTGTCTCTCTTCTTTCTTTCATGCAGATGCTTCCTCGCAAGCGGCGAAAGACTGCGGCCCATGATACTCCAACAGCCATAACTTCTTTTCCTCAACAAGCACCACTTTTATTCTCAAAGTACGTTGAAGCTATCTATTGTTTTCATACATAGACATACTCATCCCCATAGCATTGTGTAGCTATTTCCAATTGGCACTTCATGTTCTTGGCATTGCAACTCTGGCCATCGTGATTGTACTCGTGTTCTATACAGCTCAAAGCGAGATTGACGCCCGATTAGCACAGCACTTGGAAGGTGGGGATACCAAACAAAACAAGAGGAGGCGCATGTAGCAGGAAGCTCACTCACTAGACGACAGCTTTGGAAGAGGAAAAACTACAATGCTCCCAGCAATATCATCGAAACAAGTGTCATCTTTATACCCAATCCTCCCTTTTTGGTGAACTTTGTGAACAATGGGTAAGGCTCTTTGTTGTAGGTTCATGGCAGCATCACCAGCTCTAATGGATTCATCTATAGCAATCATGCATGAATAGGGGAAAGGGATCTATTGCAAGGTATGAGGGGTGTCAAGTGGAGAGCAGAGCAGCATGAGCAGCGTGATAATGGTTCGTTGTAGGTCAAAAATCATCATGGCCACCTATGGAGAAGTAGTCAATGCCTTGGTTGAACCATTGACGGTCAAGACAATGGTGAGAAAGAGTATATGGAAAACGATAGTCGACAGGATGAATTGACTCCTCGTACAATGTAGGCAGCGATCTGCGTTATATTATTCAGCACGTTGCTAGGCATAGCACTTGTTAATTAGCCATGATGGAATGAATGATCAGCATCGACCACGGGAGGTTTCGCTATATCGATACATGCATACATAGGATCATCAATGCTACCAATAGAACATGATTTCCGCTTATGAAGTGTACCATGATGTTGTTGCAGGGCAGTAAATGCTGAGCTTTATGGGAAGGCTAACGGGGACAAGTGATAAGCTCAAAGATCATTTTCGATGCTATGGATAAGATACTGTGTAAAGCGTCTTTTATTGTAGCATGGATCATCAATGAAAAAGGCTCTTTGTCTTCCCAAACAATGAGATTGCATGTTTAAGTATAGATGTAATGGAATCAACTTGTATTTATATAGGCAATGATACATCAATAAATGAGATACTATAAAGAGGGCATTGTCAATGCTGCTGTAATAATGTTGTCGGTGGACAAAGCGTCAAGACAAGAGGTGGGAGCGGGTATAATTCTAGTGACACTTAGCTTGTTTCTTCTCTTACCTTCCTCCTCTCATGTCAAATAACGTAAGCACAGCATGGACCTATTACTTGCTTGATCTAACAGCGATCTACGTCTAGCAGCAACAGGATTTCGACGACGGCGACGATTACGTTCCTTACGTGCCCATCAAGCAACGTCGATTGGAGAAGCTACACAAATATGCAACACAGCGACGAGTGGTTGATCCATCACCGAGAGAAGAGAATGACGATGACGATGCGCAAGGCACTGGTCCTCGTGGTGGTGTGAGTTTACTTGATCAGGCCGTCGAGCAGCGACGAAAGTATGGTGTTCAAGGTGTGTGTGTGTATATATATATAGCAAATCAGCCTATAGGAACGCATTCGATATTGATATGGATATCATTCAATATAGAAAAAACTGAGGAGGAGAAGCTGCTCGAAGAGGAACGTCGTATTGAGGAAGCACAGAAGCGACACAAAGCTTTGGTATCAGTACAGGAGGCTGCGGCTGGTGTCCACTATACCGAACCAATGAAGACAAGGTAAACTCGATCGATTTGTTGTTGTTCATGCAAGGTATTCATATACGATGATTTCAGTTGGACAGCACCACGCTATATCCGAGATGCCCCAGAAGAGGAACATCAAGCCCTTCGCAACAAGTATCACATCATTGTAGATGGCAATAACCCTGTACCACCAATCACCACCTTCAAAGTAAGTTTGATGGAAGGGCGTAGAGGATGATGATAATAGACTAACACATGTGCGATTATAGGAAATGAAGCTGCCATCTCCTATACTGGAATATCTAAAAACCAAGAAGATCATGAAGCCAACACCTATTCAGATCCAAGGTCTTCCTGTGGCGTAAGTAATGAATCAGCAAGTTGAGCGGTGGGAGGATCAAGGATGCAGTATTGACGTAGGGTCATGTTTACAGGTTGGCTGGTCGAGATATGATTGGTATTGCGTTCACTGGATCTGGCAAGACACTTGCATTTTCATTGCCTCTCTTGATGCAAGCTTTGGAAGCGGAGACAAGGTTACCATTAGTAAGAGGCGAGGGACCTATTGGTATGATCATATGTCCATCGGTAAGTGAGGATCCATTTCAAGATAGGGGGTGCGAGGTAGCTCACGAATCCCATTTTCATGCAGCGTGAATTGGCTCGACAAACGTATGAAAATTTATGCACAATGGCGGACAGCTTGGCAAAGGGCGGGTACCCAGCACTACGGTCCTTACTATGCATTGGTGGTATTGATATGCGTGATCAATCCGACGTATTCAACAAGTAAGTATTTTGAGACAAGGGATGGGTTGAGCAGTGCTAACATCGGTCATCTACAGAGGCATTCACATGGTGGTTGCTACGCCGGGTCGTCTAATGGATCTTTTGACAAAGAAGCGATTCAATTTGGATCTTTGTACATATCTCTGTATGGATGAAGCTGATCGCATGATTGATATGGGCTTTGAAGAAGATGTGCGAAATATTATGTCATATTTCAAGGTAAATAACAACAAAAGCGGATCATCAGAGAATTCCATGGAAACTTATATGAAGTAATAGAGCCAACGACAAACATTGTTGTTTTCGGCAACTATGCCCAAGAAGATCCAAGAATTCGCATTATCCGCATTGGTCCAGCCACTGATTGTCAACGTTGGAAGAGCTGGTGCAGCAAATTTGGATGTGATCCAAGAGGTTGAATATGTCAAACAAGAAGCTAAAATGGTGTATCTGCTCGAGTGCTTACAAAAGACTCCTCCACCGGTAAGTGATGTCACATCCGTATCCGAACACGTCCTTTACTCATCCTCGTGCATTGACAGGTTCTGGTGTTTGCTGAAAACAAGCACGATGTGGATGATATCCACGAGTATTTATTGCTCAAGGGTGTTGAGGCTGTTGCAATTCATGGTGGCAAATGTAAGTGTGTGCAAAGTTATCCAAATGATTGGTACTTTGGCTAACATGTATTGTATTGTAGCCCAAGAAGAACGTGAATTTGCAATCCGATCGTTTAAGGAATACAAGAAGGATGTGCTGGTAGCTACGGATGTTGCATCAAAGGGCTTGGATTTTGCCGAGATTCAACATGTCATCAACTATGATATGCCAAAGGAAATTGAAGATTATGGTATGTTTATCATGAACATCACTATATCAAGACACGTTGTTAATACTTTATTTAGTGCATCGTATTGGTCGTACGGGTCGAAGTGGCAAGACGGGTATCGCTACAACGTTTATCAATCAACATTGCTCTGAACAAATTCGATTGGATCTCAAGCATCTTTTACGCGAGGCTAAGCAAAAGGTACCACCATTCTTAGCAGCCATGGAAGATCCATCAGAGAAATATGGCTTGAGTGGAGGTAAAAATGACATGATAGCAACCAGGACAAGATGATTTGACGCTAACTTATCATTATAGGATGTACATTTTGTGGTGGTCTTGGTCATCGTATCAATGAATGTCCAAAATTGGAGCAACAACGACGACAGCAAATGAGCGGTATCATGAGTGGACGACACGCTGGTGATCGCAATGACTTTTAGAATGACGTATCCGTATTTAAGCTGTAGAAATCTCTAAAATACACGGACTTTCGATTTCTTTTCTATCTCTGTGTGTCTTATATCAGGAGGGTTAACTGGTCCTAGATGGCCTCGAGTCCCGTTTTAGAGCCGACATTAGGCTGTTTCGATACCAACAACACAGGACATCAAGACGTGAAAACGTTCTTGGAACATTGTGGGCAGTTAAAATACTTGGAAACCTTTATCAATGAAGGCTTTGAATCCACAGCAGCGGTAAATGCGTAGTTTTTTGTTGATCCCTCTCTTTTTGTCTTAATATCTCCGTTATGTCGCAAATAACATAGCTTATTTTCTTTTTTGGTATCCCCATTTTCTGCATTTCGTTGTGTCCATTACAGATATGCGAGGTTACAGAAGATGATATGATAGCAATGGATGTCAAGCGCGGTCATCGTCGGGTAAAGTGTTGTGAAAAAAAAGAGAAGGAAAAGAAAAAACTTACTTTTTCCTAATCCTTTCATCCACCCCCACTTCCCTATCCAAACTCCTTTCCCACCCCCAACATTAGAAGGATATAGAAGAATCTAATGTGGCAGACGACTGATTTGTGTATTGAAATGTATAGATGATCCAGCGGCAAATTGCAGCTACACGGGGCATCATGCCAAAGTACCCACATTCAGTTGCATCAGGTAAGTGCATTATTCAAAAAGAGTGGTGGTGATGCCATCATTTCATTGATACCATCGATGTATTTCTAGAAACTTCTGCATCGTTCTATGATTCTTCTACGATGGTGGATAACACCAGCACAAGCAGCGGCAATGGCAATGGCAAAAAGCGCAAGTATCGACGTCATCCCAAACGTGACAAGAATGCACCCAAAAGACCACCATCAGCCTATATCATGTTTTCAAATGAAATGCGTGCAAAGATCAACGACAAATCAAAGACGTTTACAGAGATGGCAAAAACCATCGGCGAGCTATGGAAGAACCTCGACCCCAACAAAAAGCAAGCCTATGAGCTGGAAGCCATGAAGGCCAAAGATGCCTACCAAATTGCTATGCAACAATACCGGAAAACATCAGAGCATAAGGTAATGATCATCATCCATCATGCAGATGTGGATTGTTTAACATGCCGTGCGTTGTTGTATGGGCTCTACATAGGAGTATCAGCAGTATCTTAAAGAATTCAAGCAAAAAGATAAAGACAACAACAACGATACCACCATTCAACAAAAATCAGAATCACCCAGCAGGTAGGTTGTGGATGATACTATCGCATCACAATGATGAGGATTCTCATGAAGATCATCATGCAACAACAACAACTACTACTACTAGCAGTGGAAGCATGGCCGATTCAAGCTCGAACAATGGAACCGATTCACAACAAGTGTTTTTGGTTCAACTTCCAAACAAGTCTTCCGCTGGTGCTGGTGACAGGTGGTTGTGATGGAGGAGGAAAAAGGGCAGCAGGAAAGATATTGGAGAGATGTATCGTGCTTCGCCACGACCACTAACTTGGATAAAATCTCCATGTCATTTTCACACACAGCGATGACAGATCATCCCACCCTCAACAGCCAGCAGCAGCAGCAGCACAACGACATTCAAAACGCCGGCAAAGAGCAAAAAGCGATGCATCGGCATTGGTTGACGGCTCGTCTCAGCAAGCAAATGAAAGGCCATCCGAAGTACGAAGAAGAAGCAAAAGGTGTTGATCATCTACACACACACAAATCACCACCTATGAACAAGTAACCATCATCGTCGTATGTAAATGAATTAGCAGGGGCTCGTTTTTATTGTTATCTTCTCTTCTGGTACCACCACCCTTCTTGATCTCCTGTGTTTTCAATACCCTTCTCGATGCTCTTTCTGCTAAAAGTCACATTACCCAATTCATTCTTAAAATTACGCACGAGACACACACCAACGTACTCTTTATAAAGTAACCTGAGCTTAAGGTTTATTTTTGTCCCTTTACAAAACATCGCACTTGTACTAATTAGGCAAGACGATTACGCCATTGTCGATCCTGGCCCTCATGCTAATTTCCATGTAAGCGTTGACAGCAAGCGTGAGCAGGTGCACTTGTTTTTGAGTTACCGGCATAGCTTTTGTTGCCCCATCCGCTTGTAGCCTATTATACAAACATCGTATTGTCATACGTGATCACAAATAAATATCATCTTTTGGATCCATTACGGTCATCATGGGTGGGGTATCTATGCGGTGGGCCCGTGCTGCATTATTAGATGGTGGTTGTTGTTGTTGTGTGTATGCGTTGTGAGCACCCGATCCTCGGCTCTCATCACCTTATGGATTTTGTTTACCACCATTATGTTGTCCCAATGAAAATCCTCGATGCATGTGTGTATAGCTGTGCGGCTCAACAACAACCTCCTGTTCGATGATAGTGCAATGGGAATTTAACAGCTGCTGCTGTTGTGTGATGTATGGCAGCAGCAGCAGCATGTTCCTTCAACTACCAATCCCGGGGTGTTTCAGCAACCCATGTTTCATACTGCCAAGACTTGAGCACATCAGCCTCTGGTCATGTGAGTGATCAAATGCTGAGTAAAGGAAAGAGTTGAACGTATAGGGATTGCACATTTGGCAAGTTGTGGTACCTGCCTGCATACAAAAAAGTTACATGGAAAGCGTTTTCATCATTGTCCCAGGGCTGGTTTTTGTGAACACTGCAGGGTCTGTGAATTGCATCCAAAAAGGCCCAAATGTTTCTTTTTTTGGGACAAGAAGGATACATGATCATACGTTTTGCCAAGGCAGCCATGATGCACATTAATGGGGATTCACGCAAGAAATAAGCTATTCATTATTGGTTGACTGGCTTGAACCCAATATAGCCTAATGGGACACAAAGATCTGCAATAAAGGTCAGGTGAGATTAGTGAATTAGCTGCAAGTGTGTGTGCACAGCAGGATTTTTACGCAGTAAAAAATTTCTTTGGAATGCGAAAAAAGGGGGACAAGAGAAAAAGGAGAGAAACCAATCAATGGTAAGGAAGCTGCATGTACCAACAACACCACAATTGGGTTGAAACTCATTCTTTACATTCCCACACAAAAAGCATTCACACACACACATCACCCATATAACCGGTCTCCCTTACAAAAGGAGGTTCAGGAGGCAAGCAAATAGGGGAAGCGGAGGAAAGAGGTGTAACAGATGATGAATGCTGGTGGTTGGCTGCCGTCGGATCTTGTCTGTGTGTGAGCCGATTTTCATCCAATGGGATGAGTGGGCTCTATCACACAGCAGCAAGCCGAGAAAAAAAGGGTCAATGGAGTGAGGCACTTTACGATTGGCCCGAAATTACTCATCATGTGCCAAATGCCAAATTCAGGGTAGGGCACGGTCGTTTGTGTGCAATCCACATTCATATACTAATTTATAGACGCGATCAATAATGTGGGTGTTGTGTATTTCCTGTGAGAGGGTACACAATAATCAATGAAGAAAACAAGGAGACATGATGTTGACGAGTAATAATAAGGAACCAATGTGAGAAATGACGGCAAAAAAAGTGCCGCGGAGGCGAGTCATTTTCGGCTATATTGCTCTATGCAATGGCTTATAAGGCGCATCACACATTGTAATGCTCCGCTGCCCTGTGTCCTCTATTTCTATTATCCACCGTGGTCCATGATGGGTAGTCGGCAGTTGTTCCGAAAGAAAGCGGCAACAACTCATACTCTCCACGTTCCAGAATTAAAAAGATCCATCACTCTAATTCTTCAGCCGTGTCACCGAGACGATCGCTGTCGAACCGGAGATCTAACAATGCACGAGAAGCCTTCACATTAACGCTGCACTGGAGCACGTGTGACATTGAGCCGACCGCCTTGTTACAAGGTGTCGTGATCTTGATATGGTAAAAAGGGTGCTTATCAGACAACATCGATGAGGATCTCCAAGCAAGGTAAATCGCTCACAGCGAGAGTGTACGTGTATGTCCTATACCCCTTACATAGCCAAGTTGGCAATTTTTCTTTTAAAAGGGCGTTGTGGCTTGTCAACAGCAGCAAGCAGCAAGTAGCAGTTTTGCTATTAATGGGTGGTGGGGCGGATTGGGTGCTGTCGGTATCCACGACTTTAAGGAAGATTAGTGCGTTTCGCAATGCGGGTGAGTGATGAAGTCAGTGTATCTGATTGGGAAACAACTGCAAGATGATGTGCCCAATCAGATACGTGCATAGACCATCGCACGCTCAGGGGCCAAAATGGCGCTGATGTGACGGGGTCCCGGGTTAGGAAAGTGTACCTTTACATCGCATATATAAAACAGCTTCCCCCACGCAGCATTTGCTTGCTGAAACCACGCCATCTTTTCACATACTCACATCACATATTCAACATGAGCGATACAAACTGGTGCACTTATTGTGATCAAGCCATCAACTCTTTTTCTGTAAGCATCTATTTTATTACATTTCCCATTCATTCAAAAGGTCAATGCATGCTAACAAGCCCCCCCTCTTCTTCGCTTTTAGAATTCTCTCTACTGCTCTGAAGAATGTCTACGTGCTGATGCACTAAATCACCATCCACTTCTTGGTTACGATTGGCATGAATTCAAGGATTTTCCACGATCAACGCCATCTTCTTCTGCGTCCTCAGTCGTCTCATCATCTTCATCCGTATCATCGTCATCATCATCATCATCCTTATCATCGCCTACTTTATCACCAATCGCTCTTATGCCAAAAGGTCCTCGGTTGTCTCCACCAGCATTGGAACTCGAACCTGCCATTGCCAAGCCTGTGTCAACGTCTTTACTATCATCCACCAACAAAAAGAGCATCTTCTTCATTTAAACAAGTTTCCCACACACGCCATGATCCATACCTAAATCCCATTCACGCACTCCTCCACACACACACGACGTATATATACACACTCACACACCCATCCCGAAAAGAAAAAACTGCATTCCACTCGCTTCTTGTATACCACCCACCCACCAACCAACCATGCATATGTTTGTTTTTTGTTGTTGTAACAATATACCAATTTGTCTTTTTCGCCTGCGCACAGTGCTTGTGTCACAGATGTATGATGCTTGTTCTTTTTTCTCCCCACACTGATGTTCCCAAAAAGAATGGCTTCTATCATAATCGACAACCACCATAACCACTAAACTTTTTTTCCTCCAATTGACGTAATAGCGGGACCCGACTAACTGGCACACACGCCAATATGGGGGTCGACGGGGCTTCGAGACCTCTTTTTATGTCTCAGCTACATACCATTCCTCTCCCCCCCCCTTTCACCCAAAATCGCACCATTTTCTTCCCAGAGCCGCTTCCGATAACCGAAAATGCCGATGCGTCATAATCAACCGATGCCATGACCAACATGTTGTAATGCATACGTTGTATATAAATATATTTTAGTCCAGAACACCAGCACGTTCCATCAATGATCGTAACAAGCTTTGACTATTCTCGACAAGGTCACTTGGGCTATCGTATTCAATCAATGCACCCTGATCAAAGACCATCACCTATAGAATAATAATAGTGAGCATGAGTATGTCATTTTGCATCTCCCCCCCACCCACCCAAACGGCCCGACTACTTACGCGATCATAACGGTGCACACTTTGTAGCCGATGAGGTATTACCAACATGGTCTAGAGCCACAAACGTCTGTGTGTTAGTTGCATTGCGTCTATGTTTGCATAGCTTTTCATCTTGTTACCGATTCTGAAAACTCTTCTTGAATAATGGCATGGACACTATTTTCTTCTTCAGGAGTCAATTGAGCCTCTTCAAAAGCAATGAACCGTGTACAGTCGCGCAGCAGTGCTCGTGCTATGCATAGCAATTGTCGGTGTCCCACAGTCAGCGTCTTGCTATCCATGTCAAGATCATGAACCACAAAACTGGGTATATTCTTTGCCGAAGGCGATGATGGTGATGCTGCCAAATGGACGCGATGTAATGCTTGCCATAACTCATAGTCATCGTATTCACCAAATGGGTCCAAATTGCTACGTATCTAAAAAGGATCATCATCATCATGAGTGCTTTCATTCTTTGCCCCATTTACAACCTTCTTACCGTGCCATTGCATACGATGCCATCTTTGGTGACAAAAGTGATACGTGAGCGTAAATCTTCGACTCCGATCTAGCAATGACGATATGGTTAGCCTGTCAACGAGGGAAAAAGGGAAAAAACCAGACTTACCCAAGCAATGTTTACGCCATCGATTTTGATCGATCCCCGTGTTTCCATAAATTGAAAGATACTTGCCAAGAGAGCGTGTTTCTCGGCCCCAGCTCTACCAACAAGTGCCACTTTTTCTCCAGGTAGCACATTGAATGAAACATGCTTGAGAACATCCTCATCATCTTGAGAAACAGTCAAGTCGCGCACCTGAATGCCTGCAGATGCTGGCCACTGTTGGGGAAAGAAACATAGACCCGGGTCAGTTACATGTAACCAAGTCTGTAGCTTGTCACTTACTGCTGCTGGTGGGCGAGAACCTTCTACAATCCCTGGTGGTTCACATGCCATCCCAACATATTCGTTGATCCTTTCAATCGACTCAAAATGCATATCCACCGTAGTTGATTGCCGCATCAACCAATAAATATACTCGAGTAGACTTGTTGCAAAAGTAAGCGCGATGCCGGCCAAGCCTGCATTAATCTTTTTGTAGATCAAAAGGACGCCAATAAAGAGCGATAGCAAGGATCCCACAAGTTCAACGCGTACAAATAGCCATCGATTGGTGGTCCACAATGTGTAAAAGGCTCGCATGTTTTCATCCAATAGTTGAAACATCTTCCTCATCATGGCTCGTTGTTCATGATATGCTCTGATGGTGCTGAGTCCGCTCAATGTATCCGAATAAAGGCAGTAGATGGGTAGACGACTGCTTGCATTGAGCTTCTTGAGTTCTCTTGATGTACGTATGTAGACAGCACCAATGTAATAATAGCATAATGCTATATGAATAAAACGCTTGAGTCTTTGATTCTTCTTCTTTTTCCCACCCTACATTCATTCCTCTCCCTTACCGGCAAAGACACAAGCAACATAAAATTCAGGGAGAATGACGCCAATCGTGATCACCACGCCAGCAACACCAAAGACCGTTTGCAGCAAAAAGTTGACATGCCATCCAATACTCGAATCCACTGTTTCAATATCCTTGCTAAACCGGCTCATGATTTGTCCCGATGATGTGTTGTCAAAGAATTGTACAGGGGCTCGGCATACGGATCTCAATAATGCCAAGAATAGTCGATTGGAGGCGCGTAATGATCCTCGATACTGCACCACGGTACGAATAAAGTTACACGCCACGGTAAAAAGGCATAACGTCAAATACATTGCAATGTATCGATTCGTTGTCCACCATGTCTCATTGGGTTCTTGTTCATCCGCCGTTGACCATATCTGTAAAATGAACCGATGGCATGTTAGCCTAGTTGACCCCAACCCCAATGTATTGTGTGTGTGTGTGTGCGTGTCATCCCCCACATATCTCGCATGTGTGTGTGTATGTGTGTGTGCTACCTTCCTTTAACCAAAAGCTTTCCGAGATGCTGCAAAGCCGAGCTAAAATGGTAAACGCGATTGCCGACATCCAAAACTGCCATCCGCCACATGCTGCAAAATAGGTCGCATACGCAATATCTCTTGACTTGGCTTCATCATCATGCATATCATCATCGGCTGCACGAATAGATTCTCGCATCACCGATCCTTCGTCATAAACACTGTCATCCGCAAAGGCATTTTCAATCTCAAAGAGGGCATCGATACGATCATCATTGGCAATTTCCATATCGCCTGGTTCCTTCATGGTGTTGTCGTTGAGAAAGTTCTCATCGCCTTGGATTTCCATCAAAGTCGCCTTGCCATGTTCCATTTTCACCAACAATTGAACATGCCGTAACCAAAGATTGGGATGACTCGCTACCAGGATAATGGTCCGATCCTTCATCAGCTCACCGAGGATGCATTTATCACGTAGATAGGCAGCCGTATGCGTATCAAAGTTGGTGAAAATATCATCAATCAACACTGTCTTGGCTCTTGAGTACACCGCACGTGCCAATGATATCTTTTGTTTCAAGCTTTCTAATAAAGCTGTCAGCGAATAATCCCAAAAGGTACATACACACATCCTCCCACTTTACCTGAAATGGCAGCTCCTCCTTCGCCAATAAGGGTAAGGTCACCATTCTCAAGAAGAGACAAGTCCTTGAGCAAATCACATTCATGTAAAAGCGTGCGGTATCGTGTATCATCCCACGTCTCAAAGAAAAGAATGTTTTCTCGTACAGTGCCATGCTGGATCCAAGGTATTTGTGACACATAAGCCGTGCGGTACACAAACAAAGATGCATTGACTTGATCACGGATAAAGTTTGTGTCTGGTGTCAGATATCGGGACGGAAGGAAGGCGGTTCCGGTAACCGATGGCATCTCTCCCAATAAAGCACAAAGAAGGCTTGTCTTGCCACTGTTGCGTTGACCAACAATCATTGATATTTTGCCACCAGGGAAGATCAAATCAGGAACGTGCAATACAAAAGGCAATAATAGTGATGATGATGAATGGCCATCGGCTGCTGTTGCTGTAGGTGTCACAACATGAGGAGGAGGAGTATTGTTGCCATGCTTATCATGATGGGCGGCGGGTTCTGTTGTTGCTGCTGCTGCTGCTGCTGAAGTGGCGGTAGTTGATTGCCATTGGAACATTCCCACTTTGAAACCAGCTTCAATTTGTTCGATATAAGGTCTAGCCGGTTGTCGATTTTGTTGTTCACAATACTGCTGTTGCTGATTATCCGGTGCGTGGCTAGAATCGGAATCAGAATCGCGCTTGTCACCAGAAGTCAAGAACGCGTTGATATGTCCCAAGCTGACCTTTGCGTCATTGTACGCCATCACCGCCTGTGGCATCACATTCAACGGGTCCCGAAGCATGCCAAACAACACAATGCTTACAAACGCAGTGCTATAAAGATCCATGTTAGGGATATAGCACCACACAAATTTTTATGCCTGGGTACTTGCCTTGGATCCAATCGATGATGTTCAACCAACGTGTACCAAGCAAACGATATCGTGGTAACAAAGACGGGAGTTGCAAACCAAATCAAAGTGAGGATGGTGTTTTGGGTGTAAAGCTTGATAAGCTTGACAAGTTCATCGTCACGCGCATTCTAAAAGATGATCATGAGTATCGCACCCGATGCCAATAAATGATATCATCCTTTACCGTAATGACTTGTTCCCATTTTCTTTCCCATGCCATGTACTTTGTCGCCTTGATGAATTCCAATAGCTCCTTTACTAATCGAATACGCCATGATTTGGCCTCTGATAACTGCTGCTGCACATTGACAAGCTTGCGGCTGATATAATGGGTGGATGGTAATGCGACAACCATAACAACGAGACCAGCGAGAAGAGCGTTGCCAAGGATGTAATACAAAAATGCGACGCCAGCAAAGATTTCCAAAGGACAAGTATAGAATATCTATGCATGAAACATGTTAGCATATGAAATCATGATCGTGTTCAGCAACTTACATGTAAATAAGATGCCAATTCAGCAAGACGTTCTGTATCATGGCTCATCAAGCTCGCTTGCTTTTGTTGAATATCATCTTCGATATCATCGTGCTCCATGTCAACGGCCCTCGCATTGGATCCACTCAGCTTCAAGGTGTGTGCATAAATCTCGGAATTGAGCATGTTGGTCATTGTAACGTGCCAACGACGTCCCCATAAGAGTGTTTGCGATGCCACCAAAGTACTGATCACATTGCAAATAAAGATGGTGGCACAATAAAGATAGCCTGTTTGTGGTGGATAGTCGTCAGGATTCTCAATATAGGTCAACAACTTGTAAAGGAAGAATGGATTCGAATAGTGTAATACAACAGCAGCGACAGCAGTGATGAATTGCAAGTGGATGGATTTGCGATTGGCTCGATAGATACGCATCATGAGGCTTTTGGAATCAAGCATGGATCGAAAATGGCGGTAGTTCTCTTGTGCGCGCTGTCGAAATGGTAAAGCCCATAATTGTTCACTATCCAATGGTTTTTTGAATCCTGCATACAAAAGGCTATTCATCCAGCTGAAAGTGACAGATGATAATGGTGATGCACTTGCTTCCAGGCTCAAGATACGTCCCTGATCATATAGACAAGATTAAAAAACCTTGATCCCTTCATCCCTTCATGGGTGTTGTTGACACTTACACTCCGTACCACGCGACCATCATGAAGCACAAGGATCCCATCTTCAGCATCATCGATATCCAATAATTCCCCTTGATCCAATTCACCGGGAGTTGTAGCACATATTAACCAAACTGTAATACAAATGGCAAGGTCGACGACAGCAAACGACTTTTCTGTTGTAGCTGAAATGATCCAATCATCGTCTGAATTGGTGACAAAATACGAAAAGGCACGAACGATAGCTGATGTCGAAGCAAGAGTGTAAAATACAAGGAAATGCGGGTTGTAAAGCGTGAATTTGGATGGTGATACTGGGTCGGCAGGTGTAGTGAATGATTTGATGACCAAGATGAGCATATAAAACTAGGAGCCATATATATAAGATATTTGAATCCCTGTTGTCGTGTTACTATGAAACTTACTCGGGGTATTAAAGCTATCCCAGGATCCACAACCTGATACAACGACGTGCCGCATTTGCTTGATCCCTGGCCACGTTCCAGAATAGCACTCTCTAAGCGCCAAGCAAAGAGAAACGCCCAGCAGCTTATCTCGAGAAGAATCAATACGAGCAACACCAAACTACGCCTAAGTAAAGCCGCATCCTTGGTCGTTGGTAATCGAAGGCAATAGGGATCTAAACGATGCCTTGCCGACCGCCAATTTTGATAGTGTCGATATATGTTGAACGCCAAAGAAAGCACCAGAAAAGTAAGCGGCATAACGGCGTCGAGCGATCTGCGACATTTTTGTGCAAGTGTCAGGAACAGCACTCGGCAATGTTGACAAACTCACGTCTCGCGGGTGCAAGGGTCGAGTCGCAGATTACGAGGATCGTACTACAAGACACAAGAGAAAAAAAGAGTAGAGGATCAGTTTCTTGATAGCTCCATGTCTCGTGTCAGGGTCGCATGGTGTGTGTGTATGAGAATGTCCATTACATTGGTATCCGCCGTACAGCCACAGAATTGCGAAGCGAATTTCATTAAAGGTCGTGACCCACTTGCAAGCAAATTAAAAGGAAGAAAAAGAGAAAGAGAGAGAGAAAGGTATGAGAGTGAAAGAGGGCAAAAGGAGGCAAGACACACAAAGGGTTGTTGCGGAGAACGACATGGCTACTTGTAACACTTGAAACGTTCCAACGACCCAATTCCATTTATTCGTGTGCCTGGTGTGGGTGGGGTGGCTGTGAGAGCACTCTGCTTATGAACAACAATGATCCATTGTCGTCATTCCGTGATCATTCTTATCCCTGATGTTCTTTTCTTGTGCTACCCTACCGTGGAATTCGGGACGCTATAAACCTCATGCAGCCATAACGACGAACGCGTTTCTTAGTGACATGCATGCGACTAATGCAGTTGTGTTTTGATCTGTTGGATCCACCATTCTCAGTGCCATCGTTTTTTCTCTTCTTCTTCTTCCCTTCTCTTTCGCACCTCCACCCCCCTTTTTTTTGTTGTTGCGATTCATTCTATGAAACGATGGCATCTTCTTCATCAGCAGATGATACTACTTTTCCACAAATGACTTCTCCCAATGGATGGCATATCAATGAAAACCATTATGAACATGACTCTACCAGCTGGTTGAGTAAAGACGGCCGTATTGCCATTGTCATTGTATTAGGTGCACTAGGTTTTATTCTCATCACTTGGTATATTGTTCGAAGCATCATTGGCATGCGAAGACGTTTACGACAAGAAAACGAAAAGCAATTACAAATGATACAGCAAATCACTTCAACAAAACCACCAGGTGATCTATATTATCCACATTCTCAAGTCAACCCACCAGCAGCTGTGAATGATGTATCCTATCCACCTCCTCCTCCCACAACATCGCACCATCCACCACCACCACCACCTCCACAGCCACAGCCACAGCTACAGCGGTATTGACATTAGTCCACTGATGTACTTTATTTGTGTACACTACTACGCCATCAACCTAATTTGCTTGGTAGCACATGGATCACCATCATAGCTAATCAAGTGCTTCAAAATAAACCTTTGTCTACTATTGTTATCACTTTTCTTCTTGTCTTTGCTTACAAAAGTACGATCATGGTGCTGGTAAAGTAGCGCATAAAGGGTAGCCTAACAATGACAAGTCGTTTCTGCAACGGGGATACGGAGCAATAAGTGGGCGATGATATGAAAGGACACCGCATTTACATAGCAATGTGCATGGCAATAGGCTGACGTTTTGAAGGATGTTGCCACCTGTCCTAATTTGGATACTGTTGCCGATTTATGCATGACACTCATACTTGATCATGGTGTGGCATCCCACCAATCTTCGACTCCTGGGCCATTTTACCAGCTCATGAGTCACTTTGCCAGCCTGTGAACCGTTTAAACAGCACATGCTCTATGACGTACAAAGGTTTTCTCTCCTTTTGCATGCAAAGATTTTCATACGCTTACCATGAATATAAAAAGAAGATGCTATCATCATATCTTTTGATGGATGACATTGCCAAAACCCAAGTTTATGTAGGTACTTGTTGCGGTTGAAATGAAGCCTATGGAGGAGAGCTGATGATGATCTTTGTTGTGGTCTTTCATTGTTTGCGTTCTTCATCATTGTGATATGGGAAGGGGGTACATAATCAATCCAGGTAATCATGTAATGTGAAGCTTGTCGTAGCTACATAGTAGCTGCTATGATGGAGTGCGTTTGATATCGACATTGGCGTAACGCCTTTGACAAGATGTACATGCTAACAAAGCCCGATAATTCATTCAGCGTCATCTTTGTTCTTCTTAGTCCGCTTCAACGATGCAATATTTGTATTCGATTCGATAACAGCTTTTATGGCCAATAACACTATAGACCTAGGATAACTATAAGGGCATCGTATACCTCTGCAACCCAAGATACGACTACTGGTATAACGCCATCTATAAAAAAGATCTGAGAATACACCTTTCATTGTAGACTTGAGATACCAATAGCACGATCAATAATGCGGAAAGCTACTAGTATGAAGCACAGCATCTCGTGCCTCAACATGCAGATAATAAAGGGAGTGGATGAGACAATGGCAACATTACTCATTTTATGGCTTTATTCACTTTGACACCTTGGATCTGGTAATCGTGGACGACCAAAAGTGTTGAATTATCCGATTTACTAATTTGTTATCGGTCTAATTAGGAACAAGAAGGGATGCTTGTATCAAAGGTAGCTAGCTGATCTTCTCCGGTTCCTGTGATTTTTGCATAAGAGAGGCCGATAGTGGGGCGCGCACGGTCATAAAGAAAGAAAGCATGGCATTGGGTATGTTTCTAGTAGAAACCGACGTAATGATATGATTTCAAGGAACAGAAAAGGGACCTATAAAAGCGTACTGTATATAAAATGACAGGAAAAAACAATGACTTTAATAAAGAAAAAAGGGTGTTTGTGCAAAGAAAGAAAGTTGCATCCCAAATTTTGTTGGTGAGAGTGAGTGCTGGTGCTGCTGCTGCGTCTCTTTCCTTCTTTCCTTTCTCCTCCGCTGCTCTCCGTTTTCCCCAACTGTGCGTTACCCACCCATCACCCTTCTCAATGACCGTTGCTGAGGGGTTTAGTGAGCACGACAATGTCGAAATGGCGATTGCTGCACCTCCTCGTTCTTATACGGCCACACCTTTAAAGGGCATTTCACCTTTCGAACATGGTCATGCAACTCCAGAGCCAGTTTCATTTGCTGTCCCCAACGACTTTTCAGACGCCTCAGTACAAAAAGGACTCAAAAGCAACTCGTGGTTCACTTCGGCAAGTTCTTTCGGTAGCGAGAAAACAGTGCGTCGAATAGCGTCTGCACCCAACGCCAAACTATTGAATATGACCAAACAACAGCAGCAACAACAACAAGGCAGCTTCCACAGCCTCCGATTACATTCAACAGGAGCCACCAGTGCTAACGGATCCGTCATATCAGTGCCAGCATTGGAACGACTCAGATCATGCCGCCGTACGTATTCGAGTAGCAGCATCAAGGTGAAAAAGGTCGAAGTCGGGCCCTCTAGTTTCACAAAGATTCGCATGCTAGGAAAGGGTGATGTGGGTAAAGTTTACATGGTGCGACAAAAGGGATCAGATCGGTTATATGCAATGAAAGGTAAAGGCTTATTACGTTAACAACAGCAACAACAAACGAACGAGGTCGATTGACGACGCTTCTTTGTATTTAGTATTATCCAAACGAGAAATGATCAAGCGCAACAAGATTAAACGAGCACTCGCAGAACAAGAAATCCTTTCAACAGCCAATCACCCTTTCATTGTGACCTTGTATCACTCTTTTCAAAGTCAAGATTATCTTTATTTCGTCATGGAATATTGTATGGGTGGTGAATTCTTCCGAGGTAAACTTGACGCCTTCACAAACACAAAATGACAGCCTATTTGACAAATGGATCGATAGCATTACAACTTCGTCCGGGCAAATGTTTGAATGAGGATGGTGCACGTTTCTATGCTGCCGAAGTCACTGCTGCTTTGGAATATTTACATCTGCAGGGCCACATTTACCGTGATCTTAAGCCTGAGAGTAAGTCGTTGTGTGTGTGTGTGTGTGTGTGTGTTTGTGTGTGAGAGAGGACAACCTACTAATGGCGCCCTGTGCATCTAATCTATTCCCTGTACAGATATTCTACTACACCAAAGTGGTCATATTATGCTGACGGACTTTGACCTAAGCAAGGGATCGCATCCTCCTGGCAAACCATGCGTCGTCAAGTCCAACTCACCTTATACGGTTGGTTTTTGAGTCTCTCTTTATCCTTTTCTATTCAGGCTATACTAACGACATGATTAACTTGTCAGCCACCTGCCATTGATACCAAAAGTTGTGTGAGCAATCTGAGAACCAACAGCTTTGTTGGCACCGAAGGTATGTATAGAAGCATCAACTTTCGCGCCCACCAAGAAAGAAAGAAAGCTAACCTTCACACGTTTTTAGAATATATTGCCCCTGAAGTGATCAAAGGTTGTGGTCATTCAAGTACTGTGGATTGGTGGACTTTGGGAATCCTTACATTTGAGATGCTGGTATGGATTGGGTTGTGGGGGGAGAGGACCTGCATCAGTGCATATATGTGTATGATGGGCGTTAATCTTTTTTTTCTTAATAGTATGGTACGACGCCATTCAAAGGATCCAATCGGAATGAGACGTTTTCAAAAATCATGCACTTTGATCCTGTCTTTCTCGAACAACCAGCGCCTTACAAGGTGACATTATCCAGCAACTGCAAAAGTTTTATCCGCAAGTTACTTGTCAAGGATGAGAATCGTCGTCTTGGATCACGTGCGGGTGCTTCTGACGTCAAGGCACATCCCTTTTTCAAAAACGTCAACTTTGCCTTGCTACGCAATTGTGTTCCTCCCATTATTCCACTGATACAAAAACCCAATGGTATCGATGCCATCAACTTTCGAAAGATGCCTCCCGAGAGTATGAGCTTGGATCTCGATTCTGATAATGTCATGGTAACCTATGGCAAGGGAGATGGTGATCCTTTTCGCAAATTTGATTCGAGTAAGTTACAATGATATGTGCATACACACGAAAATATCGAGTGACTCAATGGACACGTGCTGTAGTTACCGTTTATCATGAAGGCGATTCTGATTCGGAAATGGATTTGACAGGCCTTTGAGATTTGTCCTTTTTCGTTCTTGTTATTGTGATTTCCCTCTTCTCCCTCAAACACGCTCACACAAACTCTCTCCTCCTCCTCCTCCTTCCGACATTTACATCCGTTTGCAGCTTCTTTATATGATGTAGTCCATCACACACAATCACACACACATATATTACCCTGCTTCCTAATCTTCACCATCTCCTCCTCCTCCTACCACTCCCACTCCTATAATCTTTGCATTCTTACTCGAGCATGTTACTGTGTGGCGTGGCTCATGCTGTTTCTTTCCGTTGTACTTGTTAATCTTTATCCGTAGTTACCAGTCATAAGAAAAACCCATTATTTTATATATCCTTTTCATAAAACAAGCAACGCATCTTATTAGATAGTGGTATGGATGGTGGGATAACCATAACTTCCCTTCCAGATATTCACTTTATAGTTGCATAATTACACGTTCATTATTCCTTGTATGTATTGCTATGTTTTACTATAGAGAATGGATCAAAGGAGTGGCGTGACAATGGTATTATTTGGATATGCGTTATGAATGGGATGTATTCATTGTCCGCTCAAAATGGCTAGTGCGATACACATACTACGTTCAGAGCTCGTACATGAGCTGATAAAATGGCCAGGGCGCCCATCCTCGGTCCCATTTTTGCAAAAGCTGCAACTTCAACGTCTTCAAAGAAGGTCTACTGTCTTGTTGGATGTAGTACGTAGACGCTGGAATCGTTTAAAAGTGACACAACAAAAAGCACCTCGTCGTTTTCAAGGCAATGGTGAGTGTATGGATTAGGGTAAAATGATCAAGAAAGCACCTTGATAATGTTTGAGGCAATACACCTGACGTTGTCTTTTTCACGTTCACCATGCATTTTCCCCACACTACTAGTTGGTTTTAGTTCTCGGAGCATGCCATTGCTGTGTCACCCGAAAAAATCCACAACGATTTCCCCACAATGCTGGCATAGAAAGAGTACCGCCCTGATGTTCACAACTTTCGACTAGAGACATTTCTTACCATTGTATCAGTGAAGTGAAATGTTGTACACGCAACACGTTTATTAAGAGTATTTGAAAAAGAGATGGGCTGATTGATAATGATCCAACATATGAGGTCATCCTTGATCCAAAGCAACGATCATGTAGTTGAACCAGGTGAACAAAAAGATGATGCAATACAATATCAAAGACTGCTACTAAACCAGATAGTTTTGTATGTGTGGACGTGACAAGGTGGTTGTTCCAATTCGGGTGCAAACGGACTTAATCACATGCTGGGATTAGACATGTTAAATGCGTCCGCCCGGGCTATTCGGCATCCTGACTCACCACATCACCCTTTTTCTTTCTTTCGTTTGCCCTTCTTTGTATATACATGTTCATTCCCTTCCGCCATGTTCCAAATTACTCCACAACTCTTCGAGAAAATTAAACACTTTGCAAGGTTCCCTCAAACGGGCGTGTCTTTACGGCAAATGGTCATGTTTGGTAATGCATTTCCCTCGCTGCGTGGTGTGTGTGTGCTCCATGGTGAACACGTTGCTAATCTCCCGAGGTAATTTCCAGGTCAACGGCCGTCTCCAGGAACCTTGTTTAAAGCAAGCCAGTTCTTGCATGGTAAGTGTGTTCTATATGCATTAAAAGGGCGGGCTACGTGCACAGGGATGAAGATCACATGGGTTACAAACACAAAGCATAATCTTATATAGAGGAATTACCTATTCGCCTTGCTCATCGCGTGAAGGAATTGGAAGAGCTGCCACGTGGATTGAACAAGATGCCATCGATTCTGAAGGTCAAGGATTGGTACGCAAATTCATTCAAGGTAATCATCATCATCATCATTGGGATGGATTTCGTGTGATTGACAAAGCATGCGTGATCTAGGATTTGATCGATTTGCCTCATCCACAACTTTCGCGAGACACCAAAGAGCAATTGAAAAGAGTACAAAAGAGCAATGATGCACGATCCCTCCCACCCAGTGTTCCGAATCCATCTCTCAAACCATTACCCGCTTTCAACAACACAATCCATCCTGGTGTTCCGATTGGTCACAGGTATTTACCGGGAAAATGGCGAGGTTTTTCTTGTAGTATCTTATGCAAGGAAATGGGGTTTTAGATATTACAACAATATGGAGGAAGTGAAGTGTACACCCGAGATGCTCGATTATACAGAGACCTTTGTACGTACCATTGAAGCCATCAAACGAAGACACGACCCTGTGGTGACGACTGTTGGTAAGCTCGCATGATCTATGGGGTATCATCATTATCATCATTCATCTGACTTGGGGGTGGTATATCAAAGCTCAGGGCATCTTGGAATACAAGGAACAAAAGAAATCACCCATCATTGATACGGATGTGCAAGCTTTCCTCGATCGGTTCTACATGTCACGTATTGGTATTCGTATGCTTATTGGACAACATTCGGCATTATACCGCCTTCCCTCTCGGAAAGATTATGTCGGCGTCATTTGCACCAATACCAACATTCAGGAGATTGCGCTCGATGCGGTTGCCAATGCAAGGTTTATTTGTGAAGAGTACTATGGTCTTTTTAAGGCTCCTGAAGTACAAATGTTTTGCCCTGGAGAAATCGAATTCATGTATGTCCCATCTCATCTGAATCATATGCTCTTTGAGCTACTCAAGAATTCCTTGCGTGCCGTTGTGGAACGTTTTGGCATGGATTACGAAGACGAATATCCTCCCATCAAGCTAATCATTGCTCATGGCAAAGAGGTAGGTCATGGTTCTATGAAGAGGAGGATGAAGGAGATCGGTCTTTATTGATAACATGGTAAACAGGACATCACAATCAAAATCTCGGATGAAGGCGGTGGTATTCCTCGCTCTGGTATCCCTTTGGTGTGGACGTATATGGTAAGCCAAGGTGACTATTATGCAACCTTATCTGACCTTTTTATTTTAGTATACTACCGCTGAAGCACAAGAACTTGAACCCGAATACAGTCGATCCGATTTCAGAGCACCTATGGCAGGCTTTGGTTATGGCCTACCCATTTCTCGATTGGTAAGGATCCTTACATTTGCATATAGATGGGAAGGACGCTGACATATGTGTATATAGTACGCACGTTATTTTGGTGGTGATCTCAAGCTGATATCCATGGAAGGGTAAGTGATGATGATAATGGATGAGGGATACGAGGTTTGCGAGAAAGCTTATATTGTTTTGGATTCTAGTTACGGCACGGACGCATACCTTCATCTCAATCGCCTGTCAAATAGTGACGAACCTCTCATGTAACAGTCGTTTCAATACCATGTAGTTTAACTAATAAAATCAAGAAACTAGATACATGTTTGTTTTTCTGTGTACTTGTAGATTTGAAGGAAAAGATCCACTCAGCTTCACCTCTGGCTCTCTCCTCCTAAATCACATGCCAATAATGGAACCTGGCAGCGGCTGGAAACGCACAAGGTTTGGTCATTTACTGGCATCCATCAAGACATACTTTACCCGCAAATACACCTAATTTATAGATCACACGCACGCACGCCCCTCCTCCTCCTCCTCCTCCTTGTAATTTATCTTCCCCCGATAGAAAAAAAAGTAGACGACACAAAGTTTATAAAGCACTTTTTGCAACAACCGTTAAAGGAACAAGACCTTAGGTCTTTGAGTCATATTGGCTGCTACAGGAAAATAACAAAGGGAGAGCAAGACAAACAATCGGAAGAGCGCACATACCGAAAGGACGTAAAGGGATGTTTGATATATATGTATACACACACATGCACGCGCAAAGTGAAGCATTAAGTAGGCAAGGAGACCACACGTGTGATTATTCTTTCTCTTTTTCTTGTTTTTCATTCATTCACAATGACCAAGAGCAAAAACGTGAACCTCAACTTCAAAAAGACCATCCAAATCAGTGACGCTCTTAAAGCCAACGATGTCTCTATGATTAAACAGCTGGGTCGATCACCTGGTGGATTTCTCAACAATGACATTCGATGCAAGGTTTGGTACGTCTTTGTCGTCCTTTTCTTTGTTTCAGCCGTTGATTCATTATTGTACATGCGAATGGTAGGCCAAAGCTACTTTTATCGTCTACGACCGTTGAAAAGGCCACACACGTTTCTGGTAACGAGTTTTTTTTGTGTTACGCGCGATCCAATCCATGCACCCTCTTACATGATGCATTTGCATGTACACACACGCTGGCGTTTTTCTGATAGAACGATCAAATTTTGGTGCAAAGGAGGATGAGGATGACATGTTTCCAGAACAGAGTGAGAAAAACAGGAATCAAGCGCATGGTGTCACAACAGAACCGGACGTATACAAATGCGCAATGATGGATCCAAACATGAGAGATTCTACAACCACCACCACTGCTGCTGCTGTTACTAGAAAAGACTCGGGCCCTAAATATCAGGTAGACTTTGCATACATAAAAGGAGAAAGAAAAAGATGCCCAGGGTAAAAAAAAAGAGAAGGGGGTGTGAGCTCTCCCCATATCTTAGGATCCTTGAGGATGGGTGTGTGAGTGTGTACATATGCAGTTGCAGCTAATTTCCCTACTTTGCGTCCTCAGGGCTGTCTCGATGACATTACTCCGGTGTTTGACCTACTTTTTGGTGAGGGGAGCTCCTATCTAATGACCATGGTGCGACAAAAGTATACAAAATATCCTTTTTAAAAAGAAACCCACTCCATGCATATGCTATAAACATATCATCCTTGATTCAATGACCCTTACAGTTAAGAAAGAGGTTACACAGCAAATGGCATTGATCGACAATTTGATCCAACATCGTCAGCCTGCAGCAAATAACAAGCACATGACTCAGTAAGCATCCTTCACACACCTATCATCATGATTTTAACCCATGGAATCCTATCCAGATTATTCTCAGAGCATTGTGTGCGTTCTGCCATGCGATGGTTTATTGACATGGAGAACATCGCCAACACGCTTCGATTGTTTGATCTATTTTTATCATATGACCATCCATGGATGCCATTCTACTTTGCAGCTGCACTTGCCATGGCTCAACATACACCACGGGATATCATTTCTACCCAAGAGCTTGAAACATTGATAAATAAGGCTATAGAATTAGAGCACGGACATAACACGGTTGTCGATCATTCAAGGATAGATATTTCAAGAGTACTTTATGATCCTACTTTGATGGTAGTAGCCAGCATGGCACTACTTGCTATGGTGCCATCAGGAATGAGCACATTAAGGTACGTCATAGACATAGCCTTTAAAAGCACACTAAACATGAAAACCCATCGTCATCTAGTGATCTATCATCCAAAGTATTCTCTTCCTTTTTCATATAAACCATGCACGAGTAGAAAGATGAAATGATCTGTATTAAGTTGAATGTGTGGGATAGTGGGTATGATAATGGACATACAACAAGTGGGTACATTGAAATGGGTGGTGCTATTATGCTGGAAGGCGTCTCAAAATGAAAGAGGGCGGGCGTGGTGGTGTACGCAGCAGCAGCGCCTTGTTCACTTTTGCCGGTGTAGCTTTTACCGAACCTTGCTTCCTTGCTTCCTTCCTTCCTCCATTCGACCCGGTGCACGTACCATTGACACCCTTAAAATACTCGCACTATGGCAGATTCAACACAAGAGCAACGTACTGCTGGTTCGGGCAATCCCCAGGAACAAGCCATGACGGACGAAGTGCTTGCCACCATCATGTCGACCGACCACCAACAACCAACCGCTTTACAAACATTGGCTTCCCAACTTGTCACTTTGAAAGAGACGCAATTACGAGCCTATACGAGCGCCAATGTCGATCCATTAACCAGTCTCGATCCCTCTGTTCACACTCTCGGCTATCTATTCTTTGTGTATGTATCTATATGCATTGATATCAACGCGTGGGCGCACGCGTGTGTGTATACGTACCAACCAACTCTCTATGCTATTTAGAACGGCAAGGTGTCTAGGCGTGGATCGGGCAGACCAAGCCCAGTTTTACGTGAATACCATGGATCATTTCGTCAATGTATGTGATCCACAACAACTTGCATATGCACCAGCACGAAGTAAGTCAATCAACGGGATGGATGCATGACGTGTATATATATACATCATTGCTAAATTCATACCAGCATCGCTTATTGCCAAATCCTTGGAACATCTTGCCAAGATCAGCAACAATGTAAGTGATAAAGAAGAGATTCGAACGGGATGTTCATCATGAACCATATATAGCACATGATTGCTCTTGAGCCATTATCAATCGCTATTTCCAAGTTGTCACCCAATCATGATAGCCTGACTTGCTTGCATGCCACATTTGCAAAGGTATAACACAAGGAAGTACAAAATGAGAGTGATATGGATAGCTAACGGGTGTCTCTATGATAGGAATGCCTACTCGCAAAGATGTATCGTTATCCTCTACCCATTCTAGATACTGATATTGTCAATGTGGATCCTCAGGTAAATAGTTTTTCACATTGTGCGCATTCGAGCATAGCACTCACTTTGCTGTTGCATTTAGTCCCATGATATTTCCATCAAAAGCTTCTTACTCTACCATTACTATGGTGCCATGATCTACATTGGAAACAAAAACTTTGAACGTGCCATTGAGTTCCTTGTATTGGTAAATAGCATGCGGTCTGGAATGGGGCTAGGTGAAGATATGACCGTGTCACATTAACCCAACTTTGGCTCAATAGACGATATCAGCTCCCTCACATGCAGTGAGTGCCATCCAAATAGAGGCCTACAAGAAGTTTATTCTGACGTCTCTGATACATTATGGCTATGTAAGTATGTGGTGACGATGGCTGTAAAAGGAGGAAAACTCATGCATGCTTTTTCATTGGCAGATTCCCCCGCTTCCAAAATACACCTACCACATGATTGAAAAGACGTTCAAGGCAAAACATCAACCCTATATGAGTATCGTCGATGCGTTCGAGTCTAAAGGCGTGGAGCGATTCAAATCAGTGATCGAAACCAACCGAGAAGTGCTTAATGCGGTATGTGGATGGGATGATAAGAAATAGTAGTATACTTATTTGAAATCACAGGATGCCAACATGGGGTTGGCCAAGCAATGTTTACAAGCGTTGAGCCGAGAAACGATCAAGCGACTTACCAACGTCTATGTCACACTCAGCTTGCGAGAGATGGCTACCATGCTAGAACCTATTGAAGGGGATCGCCCATATACCGAGCATGATGTCGAGCGCTTGCTTGTGGAAATGGTATGGTTTTTGATTTCCTTCTATTGATATTTGACTCACTCAATGATATATGTGTAGATTGAAAAGGAACAAATTCATGCAAAGTTGTCGATTACACAAGGAGAGCATGGGGAGCAAATCAAGATGGTCAACTTTGAGGAGGAACAAGTCCAAGACACTGCTGAAACCACGAATGATCTTGAGAAACGCATCTTTGATGCTGCTGCTGTTGGCAAACAAATCTCTATCATGGACAAGGCTGAAGGATTGACCAAGGATTTCCAAACAAAGGTAAGGAAAACGCGTCAAAAAGTTGAATGAGAGAAACTGACGCGTGCGTTGTCAATAGTATATGAATATTAGTATGCATGGAGGTGAACCTTTTGGAGGACCTGTAGGATTTGATGAAGAAATGGAAGTGCCTTTGGATGAGGATTGATGAGAAATACATGCTTTGCTTTTCATTGTGGATGACTCATAAACAAGTGTGACAATGCTTGGCAAGGGGGAGTGAGACATTCAGGAAGGGGTTTACTATATTTTACACTACTGAGAGGCGGCGAAATGATCGGGATGGCAAAGGGAATGACACGCTATCAATGCATATTATTGGCGCCGTATCGGGCTGTACCGCTGCTGCGGCGGGTCAAAGCCGGGAAGCCGATATCATTAGCGATGTTGTTGATTCATTATGAGGTATCCATGGCAACAAAAGAAACACTTTGCAACAAGAGGATTGTGGTACATGGATGGTCTATCTATCATGACGACGCATTATTCATTGATTGGGGTTATGGGTAAAACGCAATAATAGCCGAGGTGGTGTGAGGAAAAAAAAAGTTGTTATCATCAAGCTGATTGATTGGTTGATACGCTTATAGACCCAATGCGGCATATCATTTGTTGCAATTCCAAGTAGACCGATCTCACACCTTCTTTCCTTTTCTTTCTTTTTCCCAAGTTTCAACTACTCTTACGAATATGCGTCAACGCTCATCTACTTTCCTCAATGGCGATCGTCAAAGTTCATGTAGTGAACATGACGTAAGTCTATTCTTTATGCATTTTAAACTTTTTTCATATCTTTTTTGACATACTCCTCCTCATACATACCAAAAGCAGCAAACGACAACCAGCCGGAGAAGAGTAAGCTTCGATCTGTCACACAACGTGGTCCATATTCTACCCACCCTAGAAGAGTGCCGCAAAGAAGCATCACGTCGTGGTCATGAACAATGGGAACGAAAACAACTAAGTCAAGAGATGCTCAACGACATGATCATTGCTGAAATCCAGCAAGAGTGTACTCGGTCCATGGCTGAGGAGACATCATCAGAGGAAGAGGTACAACATCAATCACTCAAAAGTTGTTTGAAGCGACCGCCACCACCTTCTTCTTCTACTCAAGCTTCATCACCGCATCATCATTCCCACAAGAAGAATAAGAAAAAGAGCAAAAGGAGTACCAAGCGAACCAGTAAACATCATGGCTGCAACACGGAAGCACGGGGTATATATCCGTTTATTACATATCGTTGTTGAAATGGTGTTGCTTATTTCATTTTCATGGCAGGTCAATCGTTTTTACCGTCACCCAACATGGCTATGTGTTAAAAAAGAACACCTCTCTCCCACCCTCACCTCCTCTTGGTCTCGACTTTTGGACGCGCGCTTATGTATGTAATGTAACAATATTCCCTAACAACCGATCGGTAGTATAACCCGTGAGCGTCCAAACCGCTTAGTTTTTGAATTTATATAAATGTTTGTGAATCAACCCTTGTACCATAATTGTTGAATGGGATTGCCATGTTGTATACGCAAACGCACGCGTGAGTGCGTGAGTGTGTGTGTGTATGTCAACTACAAGAAAGATGACATTGAGATGCATGTTGTTGCTTACGCTTGCATGGAAATGTTGCTGCGTGGTAGGCCGTGAGAATGACAAATGGAACGATGGGTCCATTTTGATACCTACAACATGACAATAGGAGATCGATTATGGATCTTTCATCAAGCAGGTTGATAAATGTTGATCGTTTTTCATTACGAAAAGGAGTTTGGAAATGATCCCATTGGTAAGAAACAAGCTTATCTGATATGGATGCGTTTTTCCATGACCTTGCCTTTTACATCTCGAGCAACTTGACACCACCCATGCAACGTCAATGACTAATTTCAATATTATCTTGCTGTTTCCCCCTTTTTTCTCGTAAATGACAATTCAATCATGCATGCTCGGTGGTAGTGATGGTGGTGGTGGGTATCACCTTATGTTTTTCTTCACATGTAAAGGCTCCCAAGTTGTAAAAAGTACCCTGATGGATCCATGGTTCTGGGACATAGGCATATGGGATGATAAGAAAATGCTAAGGATGATGAATTGGAGATCATGACAGAATAAGAGATCAAGGCCGAAACCTTTATATGAGAGTGGGTTCTCGAGTGGGATGGACCGAGAGGGGTAAACCATGTACCCATCACACTGACACACACCACAATCTCTCCTTGCTCAATGAGGTTTAGTGCCTTCTCGATTCAAGGTATGTTTATGCTGTGAGAGGGATAATCCTTCTACCATAACAAATCTCGAGCCACCTTTTTTTTTGCAATCCAGGCATGTCGAGCAGCTATACGAATACAGCAAAGCAGGTACAACAACTCATTGCATGATTTCTGTATACCTACGTACAGGAGCTATTTGCTACTCAAACTCCCCTTTTTAGCGACACACAGACCGCAAAGGATGTCATCCGTGTGGAGGACTAGCAAAAATAAACGGACCTCTCAGCAATGAAAGGAGCTGGAGATTGGGGGTAATCATCCACTTGTCCATGATGCTGCTCCTTCAACAAATCCTTATGGTGTCTCCTTTTGAGCTCCATTCAAGACAAGGAGGGAGGATAAAGAACCAAGATGTCGATTTGGTAGTAGTACACGAAAAAGGCAATGGGCCACTTGTGGAAGAGGCCGTGTAACACATGTTTCCCAGGTTACTGCCAGCCGGTTATGCAAGGTTGTATATGGCAGCTTTGTATTGGATCACTTTTAAAAGAGAAAGAAAATATGGACAAGGGGAACAAGGGGTGAGATTGAAGCGGGTGAAGATTCTGCTACAGATTTTGTACCTGAGAGCGAGGAGGAGGAGGTAGTAGTAGCAAGAGAGAGAGCAAGTGTACAAGCAAGGATGGTGTATTGAGTCTAATAATACTGCAGCCATCGGTTACTCAATGAAGCCAATGTCAACGAGTAAAAGTGATCGGTTTTTTGCCAATGTCAATTGGATACTCCCTACCCAGATATATATGCCCAGACACACTTTTACACCATTGGTACGTAGCGCGCATATATATATACTACAACCCCACTTGATTTCCTTTGGATCACCTTTTTCCATCTTCAAACTTTACTTTTTTTTCCATATGCTTGAGCAGGTGAGAATGTTATACAGAAACAACAACATCAACTCACACGCTTTCTTTTGTTTCTTCTTCTCCACTTTACTTTTTCCTTTTGCTCCATTATCAATCGATGCAGCAATCACCGCCCGTTTTTACCAGTAGTCCTCGGGACAACAACCAGGTAAAAGCATGATCCATGTTACTTTTGTTGTTGCATGGCAACTCACATCCAAATGTAAAAAAAAAAGTCTTTTCGCTTTCCACCTGCTCCCATCAATGATACACCTCTGTCGTATGCAAGCCATGATGTAAACGACGACATGATGATAGACGACACACCCAACTGGTTGGGTGGACCTTTGACTGATGAAGTCTTATCACAATCACAAGATCAAAAAGATCAACAAAAGCATCATCATCAACGTCAAAGCAGCGCAATGGAAAGTATGCTATTTGATCAAGAACGCGAAAAAATGATGCAATACGAGGCAATGATGCCTTATCGTCGACATTCGCTTGCACATCATGAATCACTCCTGCAGCACAAGACATCCACTACAGCAACATCATCGCTACTCTCGTCCTCTGGAGGACCATGGTTAAGCGAAAAACGAGCATCCTTCTCTTCAGCTGCATCCTTTTCAAGCCAAATTGATCCATTTGGTGTATGGTCACCTAAAAAGATGCCTTCCTTGTGGGAATCAAACACGAGTAACAACAACAACAACAACAACAACTATTCAACTTCCCCTGCCCCTACCTCGTCATCATCATCATGCTCCCCTCCTTCCCCACCAGGCATAGTATCATCACCATCATCATCCCTATTCCAACAACCACCATCATCATCACAATTCTCGCAGTATCGTTTTCCACTTGGTGGTGGTGGTATGGATCATTGTGCTCCACCTTCAGCTGATATGCGATTGGGTCGTCGTTTGTCATTAGCACCACCCAATACGACCACACCGAATCAGGACATGATGCATTATGCAAAGTCGCGTGACATGCTTTCAAGGTAATACAAGTATAATGCTGAGCCGAAAAAATGGGTTCATGGTGTTGATACGTGTCCATTAGTGTACCTGAAGAACCCGGCTTGTTGCCATACCGACGCCATTCATTAGCTGGACCGTTGTTGGGTGTGTCTCGTAACTTGGATGAGCAACGACAACAGCAACGGCAGCTAGATAAGTTTTTGCCAAGCAATTTATTGACATCGGATACGATTATGGAAGGTGAAGCCACCACTGTTGGGCATCATCATCATCAACAAGGTGATATGTGGTGCATGGTTGAATTCAAAGCCGGTCGATCCGAGATCTACTGCAGCTCGATTCCAGTGGAAAAAGATGATTGGGTCATTGTGGAAGCGGATCGTGGCCGTGATCTAGGCAAAGTGGTGGCTAGAGACCTACCAGTGGACCAAGTTGTGCTCTTGATGCAACAACAACAAGCTTCCTCTTGGGATCATTCTCAATCCGATAACACAAACAATGGTACAAACGCTCCACCATCCACGCCTAAACGTATCGTACGCCTTGCCAGTGCTGCCGAAATCACTTTGTTAGTGACCAAACGACAAGATGAGCAAAAGGCTCTTTTAATCTGCCAAACAAAAAGCAAACAAAAGAAACTCATGATGGATATCGTCGACGCTGAATACCAATGGTAGGGGAATTAGAGCCCAATGTATGCGTTGTACTCATTCTCTATCATAGGGATCGTCGCAAGTTGACATTTTACTTTGTTGCAGAGCGTCGTGTTGATTTCCGAGAATTAGTGCGAGACCTCTTCCGCATCTACAAAACACGCATATGGATGTAAGTCCTTTTTTTTTGTTTGTTTGCATCTCTCTTCCCTTCGCTCGCTCACACACACTCTTTCTCGTTTCTAGGTGCTCTGTCAATACCGTGGGTAAAAAACCTCCCATGTAGAAGTATTACACACTCACACACACGCACACAACAATACCCTAACACGATCGCAAAAAGAATCAAGTACATACTCATAGAAGGCCTTTTCTCTCCTTCCATACCTCGTTTCCATCACACACACAATAATCCTAATGCTTCCTTTCAACACCTCCCCTTCCTCCTCGCCTTTTTTTACTTACACATGTTAGACCACATTACTATTCTTCTTTGTCATGTGAGGTCTGTGTTTGTGTATCCAAGCACACACGCGTCGGTTGTACAGTGCCTCGCCCTTTTCCTTTTTTCTACTTAACAATAATGCAGATAAGAGTATACATCCTTTAACATTTTATTCATCGTATGGAAGAAAGGAGATATGGGATACATAGTAATTGGGGAATACGAGCATGTGGTAAAACCATTTGAAGGAGGGTTACCTTGGGGGATGGTGAAGAAGGGATGGGGAGAGGATGTACGATGCACTCGATCTCAAGGGGGGGGGAGGTGAGGATAAAAAGTAGCCTTATGCATCATGTCAAACCTTCGAGATTGTGTCATGTGACCCATTCTATGCCTACAAAGAGATCGTTCTTTGCAAACAAAGGAAGACCACCCTTTCAATAATGAAATGCACCCGAATTTCGGATAAACTTGGCCATCCCGCTGCTGAAACATTTTCGCTATCGTCTGCATTAAATTCAACATTCTTAGTGCAAGGGGAAAGACAAAGTGCTATTATGTATGCGACGAATGGGAAACATCATTCGATTTACTTTAATGAGATCTACCAGAGGAAAATGATAATAGAGGATGGGGGAGCCTTCCGAGGAATAGACATGCACATGTGCAATATAGGCTCTTATTCATGATGACAGAAAAACCCCGCGCAGTGCCCTGAGCTGGGCGAGCCGTACTACCACGTTCTCTTTTTCTTCTCCACACACACACACACACACACCTATCACTTTTTTGTCTCACTTCATTCCACCATGGCTGCACAGCTCTACAAGACTGCAAGTGGTCGACTCTTCCATGCCGGTGCAGTAGCCATCATTACAGTTGGGTAATGCGACAAAAGAACACAACGTGTCGATAACAGATTGAGCTCATGTGCTGCATTGGTATATGTAGTCTACCTGCTCGTGGCAAAACACATGTCTCCCGATCATTGTGTCGCTATTTGCGTTGGCTTGGTGTTCCTACTCGGGTATTCAGTGTTGGCAACTATCGTCGAGAACGTATGGGTTCTATTCCCAACGACTGGTTTGATCCCAGTAAGTACAAGAGGGTTCATCATCATCATGACACGACACAAAAGGCTGATAATAGCAACACGATAGGCAACATTGACGCTATCAATGCAAGAGAAAAGATTGCTGAAGATTGCTTGGATGATATGATCAATTGGCTTCATGATGGCGGTCAAGTGGGTATCTACGACGGCAACAATGTCACCGAAGCGAGGCGACGAGAGATCCGCGATAAGCTTTTATCACACGATATTACTGTAAGCAGTTACATCATCATGACGATGGCAACAACGCTCATTGACTTTTTTATTTCTCTCTCTCTCTTTTATTAGCCTCTCTTTATTGGTAAGTGTCCGGATACATAAGGATTTTGGAAAAAGGATGGGCATTTATGGAGGTCGTATGTAGAGTCAATATGTACGAAACCAGAGATCGTGTATGCAAACATTCGCAGCGTCAAGATTTCATCGCCTGATGTAAGTGTGTGCAAGCGTATGTATATGGATGAGGACGCGGGGCTGATGATACGTGTTGTAGTATGTTGGATGGGATCCCGAAGAGGCTGTACAGGATTACAAGGTAAGTGAAAAAGTCATATCTTGGATATAGGAGCTTACGCATTCGACCTTTTTTTAGCATCGTATTGAACGACTCGAGCAACATTATGAGACCATTTCCGATACCTCGCTCCCCTTTGTCAAGCTTTTGAATGTTGGAGAGCAAATTATTATGAATGGCGTCATGGGTTACTTACAGGTAATGGATGTGTGTGTGTGTTCGCGGAATAAAAGGAAGGGCATTGGGCTAAACGAGATCATATTATATAGTCGCGAATCGTTTATTACCTTATGAATTTGCATATTCGGCCAAGAAAAATCTATTTTGCTCGGGTAAGTAGTGCTGATTCGATCCATGTTGGTATGTACAACAGCAACAACCTTGCTAATGTACACCACTATATTAGACGGGCCGAACCTTCAATGAAGCTACCGCTTACAAGGAAGATCCCGAACTTTCCCCTGAAGGCTTTGAGTATGCTGAGAAGCTGAAAAACTTTGTGATGGCCTATCGTGCACAAAATTCCACACCTGAGGACAAAGATCGACCTTTGACTGTAAGTGTATCAAGGTGCCACAAGAATGTTGCATGATGTTGAATTCGGAGGAGGATCACATGGCTTACCCCTGTACATCATCCTTTGCAGGTGTGGACTTCGACGCGTAGAAAAGCAAGACAAACAGCTGAACCCTTTTTGGAATCCGGCATTGCTGTGCGACACCATTCGGTATTGACTCAATTAAACCCAGGCGAAGTTGATGGAATGACACCTGCACAGATCAAGGTACATAGGAAAAGGGTGACTTTTTACGATTGTTGGCTGATGATGATGATGACGTTGTATAGGAAAAGTTCCCAGAGGAAGTAAAACGAGCCCGCCAAGACCCTTACCGACATCGATTCCCACGTGCTGAGGTAAGTGATCGAGTAGTATGTATGAGGATAACGTGCTTTTCAGCTAATGGTATCATTCCTATGTAGTCGTACCATGATTTGGCTGTGCGGCTCGAAGCAATCATTATGGAACTTGAACGCGAGAAGCATGATGTACTCATTATCGGTCACGAAACAGTATTAAAATGCTTGTATGCATATCTCTTTGATCGACCTGATTCTGTGAGTACTCTTTAACTCTGTTTATTCATCATCATACTAATAACATTGCCACTCTAGGATATCCCCACCATCTCTGTGCCTCGTAGCTTTTTGATTGAGATTACACCTTCCGCATACGGTTGCAAGGAAACACGTATGGAGATTACAGGATGACGACCTATAGATAGATAGATAGAAAGCCTTTGTATAATAAAAATGCGGCATTTGCAAATGTACATATCATGGGGGGGGGGCGGTGGCATGGATGCCATGGCAACACCACGGTAGTAAGTAGGCTATTCTCCGCATGACACAGAATAGGAAAACAAATAGGGTCAACCTACCACGCAAATTTTCGCAGCCTATCCTTTCCCACCTTTTGTTACTCTCTCTCACCTAATGCATCGTGCCACACGATTTTTGCACCAATCGGCTAGACGTGCCTATACAACCGAATCGACCGACAATGCGGCCAAGAAGCTTGCTGAGCAGGCTTTAGCAGCCAAGACAGGTGGTGGAAGAAGCAAGGCCACTTTGCCCAAAGGCGACAAGAAACCCGCTAAAGCCGCTGGTGAGAAGAAGGATCAATGGAAGAACTATGCTCTTGGTGCTGGTGCTGTCACTGGTCTTTCGCTTGGAAGTCTCTTTTATTATGGTAATGCTCGCTTCGTAAGCGCAACGAAACAACCAGATCACTAAAGTAGTGTCGATCGCTTTATAGGTCGCCCGTTCGAGGATGGTCGAGAAGACAAGGTATATAACAAAAACACATAGGATATGGGTGAGTCGATCTCAAGTTAACATGTCGTCATTGTAGTATGCGAATGAGAATCCTTTGACAGCAGCTTATCATCGTTGTTTCGATCGTTATACTGAATTCCAACAAGTATGTGTGTGTGTGCGTCATATCGCGTGTTCCATGTATACTAATTGAATATGGTGGATAGAAAATGCACGAACCCATGTGGGAAAACTTGCTTCCTGATCCACTTCCTGAACCATACAACCGCCCTTACACTTTGGTGATCAATTTGGATGATACCTTGGTGCATTCGACTTGGGATGTAAGTAGTGAATGGATCAATCCTATCACGTGATGTTATTGACCTTTTGGAATATATAGAGCAAGCATGGCTGGCGACATGCTAAGCGACCTGGTGTCGATTATTTCCTTGCTTACTTGTCGCAATTCTTTGAGATTGTCATCTTTACTTCTCAGACCTCCTTTGTAAGTTGGCATGTGTAGCTATGGGTATGGAAATACAGGTAGCTCATAAGATACATACGTATATAGAACGCACAACCCATTCTCGACTCGCTTGATCCCTATCAATATGCCATGTACAGATTGTATCGTGAAGCCACTCGTTACGTGGACGGCAAATATGTGAAGGATTTGAGCCATTTGAACCGTGATTTGAGCAAGGTGATCATTATGGATTCCAACCCTGATTCATTCTCGTTGCAACCTGAGAACGGTATCAAGTTGCGTCCTTTCAAGGGTGATGCCAAGGATATGGGCTTGCTCGAGTACATTCCTTTCTTGGAAGCCATCACTTACTTCGCTCCTCCTGACGTACGACCTATCATTAAGCGATTCGAAGGTGAAGACGTGCCTGCCAAGTGGGCCAAGATGGAACAGGAAATGAATGAGCAACATCGATTGCAGTGGGAAGCTGAGCAAAAGACAAAGCCAAAGATGCGTAATCTTGGATCACTTCTTGGTAGCGGTGGTGCTCAACCTGGTCAACAAGGTGATCAGCAAGGTCCTCCTCCTACAGGTCTTCAAATGGCTAGACAACAATTCCGTCAAATCTTCTCTCAGGAACACGCTCAAGTGCGACAACAACAGGATGAAATGATGAAGAAGGAAATTGAAGCTCAAAAGGCCAAGATGAAGGAAATGAAGATGACCGTATGGGATCTCATGACTCAGGCTACAAGTGTAAGTAACGGACATGAGGATATCGGATCTTAGTATTGACACACACACGCGCTTATTAGGGTCAACCTTTGATGCCACCACCTGACAACCAAGATCCCTCTCAACAACCACAACAACCCCAGCAATAAATTACGTACCCACTTTTCTTCGAAACAACTTGTATACACACACACGCACGCACGCACACGTACACACTCCCATCCACCCACCCACACAATATAGACTAATCATGGAAAACAATAAGATTGGTTTCTTTTGTATGCAAAAATATCATTTAAGGAATGGAGAGAAATCATACGCTATATACAAGGATGAGGTTGATTTTACTATTGTTGTTGTTGTTGTGGGTTGTTGTTTTTCTTTTGCTTCTTGTTTTTCTTCTTTTTGCGCTGTGATTCCCTAAGGACAATGGGTTCTCCCTCCGATGATGGTTCATTGCGTTTCTTGGTGTTACGTTCTTCAGAAGGTACATAGAGCATTTCTTCTTCTTGCTTTACTTCGGCGGCGACAGGTGTGCTAGATGTTGAAGCAATGGGTGTGCTGGTGGTGGGCTTTTCCTCAACAGGTTCTTGCTTGACAGCAGCAGGAGTAGGGGTAGCAACCTTGACCTTGAGACCTTCAAATGGCAACGTCAACTTGAGTGTGGATCGGATACGTTCAGCAATAGCTCTATCCTTCTCATCTTCATCAATGTCATTGATACTCGCTACACCAAACAAGGTCGATGTGGGCTTGGACAATTGACTTGCTTGTTGCAAACGTGCTTCTTGCACTTTGACAACATCAAACACGGATGGATCAAGATTGCGTTCCAATGGCTTTTGGCTCTTTTTGTTGACAGATTTTGAAGAGCTGGTAGGTGTAGTAGCGGTGGCGGCGTCCGAGATCGCTTGTGCTGTTGTTGCTGAGGGTGAAGAGGACGCTGTTGTTGAGTTGCCGAAAAGCACATCCATTTTAGCACGTTGGACCAAGAGACCAATGGCTTGTGCATTCATGCGGACAAGAGGTGGGCATGGATTACAGCAACCAATGACGCTTGCAGATTCTGTAGGCATACGTTCAACCAGGGCGAATAACATGTGATTGGGAAGGACATAGTTGGTCGATTCATCTTCTTGACGTGCTGTCACATCTCGCCATTGATGGATGGCCTTGTACACTGCCAATTGTTGCTCCGTCATGGGATGCTTCCACTTGATCAACAATCCTTTCCATCCCATAGGTCCGCTACCCGTCTCAGCATCATAAACAATCTTCTCGTATCGGGTGGCTGCCAATGCATTCGACCGTTGTAATGCCGCTCGTAACAAGTTAAAGTTGGCAACGGATCGTCCAATCAGCTCATTGCGAACACAGTCGTAAATATATAGCAAATAATGTGTATCGGATCGTGCATACTTTAGCATCTCCTCTGGCAATGGTCTATGTATGTATGTATGATTAGTACAATGTTCATAGTACACAATAAAATCTTTCTCCTTCCATACCTTATTCTCCAATCAGCCAACTGATATTTCTTGTCAGCATCCACCGAACAATACTTTTTCAATAAGAAAGCAAGGCTGTGTTGGGGAAACTCGAGCAACTTGGTGGCAAAATAGGTATCAAACATGTTGACAATGTAAAGACCAAAATCACGTTGAAGCCAATTGATATCACTTTCAGCACCGTGAAGAACCTACAAACGTGAGGATGATTAGGATCTTCGTTTGTTTCTCGACATGGTCTCATCACTCGAATCCCCTTACCTTGACAATGTTGGGATTTGCAAAGTATTCATTCAATTGCCATAGTCTGTCACGCAACACCAGGGTATCCACAATGTAATCTTGGTCACGTATACTGATCTGCATCAAACATGTGAAGCCCTGGTAACTTCGGTAATTGTGATGTTCCAAATCGATAGCGATTTCTCGAGCGGTAGCAAGATCCTTCATCATGTTTTCCAATTGCTCATCATTGTCCACCCAAATAGCTGATGTTGTGTCGAAAGGCTCGTACATGATGGGTTCCTTGTCCTCAAACATAAACTCGGGATATTCAAGATGCTCAATCTCGTATTCGTAAGGATGTGGTAAAGAGCGTGGTGTTTCATCCGACATCATCTCTGGAGTAACGCCATAATCGAGAGGAACCTTTGCATGGGGCTTCACTTTGATCTTGCGTATAAAAGGCGTCTTGTTGGAATTATCCACACGATCTTTGAATTGAAGTTGTGGACGTGCGATATTGTTGGCATGCAATAGCTTGTATTCAAGCTTGTTCTTGGTCGACACTTGGGTAACTTCGGGTGCATCTTGCTTGTGTTCATTCTCCACTTTACGTGTTCGACCACGCATTTCATCGAGATACATATCCTATAGACACATAGGTCAATAAGGATCATCATACACATACACATACACACCAAATACACATACCGCTTTCTCCAAGAGACCATCCACCACATCAATGACATTATTGAAACGGAACGTAGCATCATCCACATCATCCACAGCCATGAACTCGGCACCAGTATCACCACTGCAATGCTGCACCACGTTATTGGCCACCGTCAACAAGCGAGATCCACAGGTATCCAAATCCTTTGCAAACTGGCGATCAAGCGATCGATAGAAACCGAGATCGTCCGAAGGTAATGCGTTGGCTGCATTCGTAGCTGCCACCAATGACTTGAAGAGCGATTCCTGATATTCCTTGAACTGATCCTTGGGATCTGGAACCGATGTTGATGCCATTGCAATAAATAGTGTCGGTAAAGGAGAGGAAGAGTGTGCAAGTGACGGATCCGCAACTTAAAATTTCTCTCTCCACCTGCGGCCAACTTGGGCCCTGTGATTTTGCCCTTTGTCCATCCACACCCAATCCATTGTATTTGCATCCAACTAAATCAGTCATTGCCCTTATATGGAGGCGAAATGTTCATTGGTGACCAGCTTTAATAAGCAAAAGAGTAACTTATTATGCATTGTAAAGGTCTTTATGTTTCGAGGCATAGATAGTGGTTGGGTGAATAGATAATAGAAACAAGGACGAAGCGTAGTCTAAACAATTTAGGATAGGAAGCACACGCATCAAAACGAGATGGGGATTAGCCAACATAGATGATGATGATGATGATGGGATGACAAAAAGTATAAAGATGGCGAGAAAGAGGGAAGGAATTATTTCGTTTGGGTAACGGTTTGAAGAGCAGTGAAGATGGTTTGACGATCTTTGTTATTATCAGCACACAACTGATAGGAGCCATCCTTTTGCGTATCAAGCACAAACGCATTGGGCAAGAATGTCTCACGTTCCTGATCAATTCCACTCAAACGGGTTACACTCTTGAGATCAATCACAGTGACAGGTGTTTGTGCCTTGAAACCAACAACAACAACATAAACAGGTATAAGTCCTTGTTTCCTTTTTGTACAACGCATTACTACTTACAAGTTCATCGCGGTACAAGACCAAACTTTTGCCACGGATTTCAAGGTATCGACGTCGCCAAAACTATCCCATAAAAGTACGTAAGATGATGGAGTCATTGTAGCAAAGGGGTTGTACTTACTGGGCTAGTGCTTGGTTGAATAGAAGCATATCCTACAAGCAATACCTAAGAGTAGTAGATTCAATAAGCCGTTCCCTTAGTAAAATCGTACACACACACACATACATCCTTGTTTTTCTCAGCCTCCTGCATTCGACGTTGCATTGCTTGTTGCTCCTCACGTTGACGCTTTTCAGCTTCGGCCTTCTTTTTCTTTTCCTCTTCTTGAGCCTTGAGGGCTTGTTGACGCTTCAATTCTTCTTGTTCACGTTGTTTCTTTGCTCGAGCTTCTTGCTCAGCACGGGCTTGAGCCTCTTGTTCAGCACGTTTTGTACGTTCCTCTTCCTCCACACGAGCACGTTCACGTGCTGCTGCAATGGCTGCTTGTTTCTTTTCATCTTCCTGTTGTTGACGTGATGCATCCACCACTTGTGATGATGTCTTGTTTTCTTCCTGCTGTTGTTGTTGATATTGTTCGGATGATGATGTTGGAGCAGTAGGTGTCACAGGAGACGTTGGGAATTCATCACTTGCTTCCACAAAAGAATCGGGTTCATCCGTCATTGTAGATTCACGTTGAGGGTTAGGCTGAGGAGAAGGTGGAATGGATTGTTGGGTTGATTGACGTTTGTTGCTCGACATGGATGATCTTTTACGTTCAGACATGGATGATGGGCGTGATCGATTGGGGACCTGATTCTCACCAATCTTGAGACGTGTGCGGATGTTATTGTCGCTTAAATCATTCATGGAGGATGCGGTGATCTGTGCGTGATGTGATTTCAAAAGACTAGCAACAGCTCGACTGTGTACAAGTGCACGGGCTACAAAAGAGATGGAAAGAAAGAAAGAAAAAAAGATGCGATCATCAGCAAATCGTATTTATGCATGCATGCATCCAATAATGGGTTTTACCTCGACGTACGCCGCTAAATATACACATGTAAAGAAAAAGAAGATCGTATATATATACATATCAATCGCTTGCATATGAAACGACCAAGGCGGTAGTAGTAACAACATTACCTGACTTGTTCTGATACCCAAGTGATAAGAATGAATCGATCTTCCACTCGTACGAAACCATATAATACTTCATCCGAGAGATGGTTGCGGAATTCGCTACATCAATCATTGAGTCAGGTACACACACGCACACATCCCATCATCCTTGCCCACCACGTCATATGTCCTCCATACCTTAAACCACCTTCACCCTTGGAGTACAAGGAAATAACGTCTCGGGTGTCATTGTAACCAAGCAACATCCTTTACAATAGATGATGAGCATTCCCCATGGCCAATAAAGAAACGGTAGCAACCAGTTTACCAGTTGGTGTCTTCATATTGTTCAATCTCGGTGTAAGCTTGTTGAATGCGGGGGTCACTTAGATCAGCCATGGTGATGGGAGAAGAAGGCGTAAAAGAAAAAGTAACGAGCTTCGTGCTTTTAGGTCGCACTAAGCTATTTCCTTGGTGGCATGTCTTGTGCAACAACGCTTATACAGCAACACTTGTACCCATCATCTAAATTCTACTTTGGGTGGTAAAAGATCACATGTTCAAGAATCCAACAAGCTGTACTCAAGGTGTACATCATATTCTCATCACTTGGCAATGATAGACGACATACCTCTTTGTGTTTATCCCATGGGCCGGAATGCATACAACCAACCACCACGTGCAACAAGCGGTGATTTGCCACATCACATTCAACATTTTACTTGCAGCATTAATATCAGGCAGCAGCAAAATGTAAGTACCTGCCAGCCAATGATGTCAACTATAAGAATAACCAACCTTGGATTTGGGCTAGTGTCATATAAAGACTGGTTCTATCCTTGTTATTTATGCCATCAATCAGTAGCCGTGGCCCGATTTCTACTCAAAGCTGGCAGCAATATCAGTACACACAATGCAAGGAGCAACAACATCATTCTATGGCTCAAGATCTTTTATCCTATTATGAAGGTGCAAGCTTGTTTCTTATTGAGAAGGTCGGCTGGATCAAAGAGCACACACACACACACAATTCTTAACTCCCATTCGTAGTAGTCAAGGTTCTATTCTGAAGGTCGCTGGTTCGAGATCCTTGTTGTCAATAGCTTCCCCAATCAAGATTTATAGTTATCCTTGCCATAAAACATGATGAACGAAATAAACGCTTATGATGAACTATGTATTCTTTAGCCACTTTTGGCTTTAACGTTTTACGATAATGCCAAAGACATGCAATGGAATCGTTATGTGGGGTAAGATTCATCATCATGGAACATCCCTATAACAAACAACTCTAGGAATGATCCATCGTTGTAGAGAGATAGGTAGGTATCCATGGCAACAGCATCATATTAGCTCGTCAGTGACAGGTAGCCCGCCACACCGACGTCGGGTGGTTTCAACTCAGCAGCCAAAATGGGCAATGGCAAGGGCACTATTGTATCCCTCCCTCTACATCTGCAATATGGCTACCACTGCTGCCCAGATCTCCAAGAAGAGAAAAGTACGTGCATCATTTCACTCTCTTTTGGCATGGATGGATGTCTTTGATCATCGATAAACACGGATGCCGACTCAAGAGAGACTTTTTTCACTTTGGTTCACATGGCTAACATTGACCTTTTCAACCCTGCCCCATTTTCCACCATTCTACCACCCATTGCAACACTTGGTTATCTTTCAATTAGTTCGTAAGTCAAAGAATCGGATACAAAGGAGGAATGGAAGAAGCATTGTTTATTGAGACACATTCTACATTAGGTCGCCGATGGTGTCTTTTACGCCGAATTGAACGAGTTCCTTACTCGTGAGCTTGCTGAGGATGGTTACGCTGGTGTTGAAGTCCGTGTGACCCCTGCTCGCACTGAGTAAGTAGTATAAAGTGGGTCAAGGAAGAGGAAAGAAGGGATACTGATGGTTGTACAATGATAGAATCATCATCCGTGCCACTCACACTCAAAACGTTCTTGGTGAGAAGGGTCGTCGTATTCGTGAGTTGACCACTCTTGTTCAAAAGCGTTTCCGCTTCGCTGAGAACACTGTTGAATTGTACGCTGAGCGTGTCCAAAACCGTGGTTTGTGTGCTATTGCTCAAGCCGAGTCTGTCAAGTACAAGTTGCTCAATGGTCTTGCTGTTCGTCGTGCTTGCTATGGTGTCGTTCGCTTCGTTATGGAATCCGGTGCTAAGGGTTGTGAGGTTGTCGTCTCTGGTAAGCTTCGTGCTGCTCGTGCCAAGGCTATGAAGTTTGGTGATGGTTTCATGATCCACTCTGGTCAACCCACCCGTGACTTTATCACCACCGCTGTTCGTCACGTCTTGTTGCGTCAAGGTGTTCTTGGTATCAAGGTCAAGATCATGCTCGACAATGATCCCTCTGGTCGTCAAGGTCCTAAGGCTCCCTTGCCCGATATCATCACCATCCTTGAACCCAAGGAGGAGAACGCTATTGAGGAACCCATGGTCCAAGAGTTTGGTCGTCCTGCTGCTGCTGCTGAACCCGCTGCTGTTGAAGCTCAATAAGCTCTTTTCCCTCCCCTTTTCATCGACAAATGTACTTTTTTTTGTGTGTTAATATCAAATAGAAAAAAGGGACAGCTGGTTCTTCTTTGTTGCTTCAATGATGTTTTATGCCAAATGAGAGAGAAACGACCATCCTATTGTTACACGCTCATCACTTTTCACTTGACATGTTGGTATCACACACAGCTTTGATAAAGCAACAACAACAGCAACAAGTAGCCATTTCTTCTTTCTTCTCGTCATTCATCGTCATCCTGATTTCTACTTTATCAACGGCATGATGGTAACAAAAAAGAATGCTTTCTTGATAAGCGAATGATGGATTATGGTTTGTCATATGGCGCATTTCATATCCTCTCGTCACATGTTGACACACGTGTGCTTGAAAATGGGTCACGCATGTACCATCATGGTTTTCTACCCCAAAATGCCCGCCACGCTTCTTTCAGTCGTGTTTGTAAACATCATTTAGCTTAAACGAGTAGCATGAGACGCTCTTTTTTTGGGCTGTCAAACACGACATGATCCTCGTTGTTCGTTCATTTTCAAATCAAGATGCATGTGATATGCCTTGAGGCATGTAATAGTTGAGAGAAAGAATGTGAGGATAGAAAAGTAAGATAGATAGAGAGCACAGAGCAACAAGTTTTTTGGGTCGATAAACATCGGCATGCATGTGTGTTTACGTTGTATACTTCCATTTTCATGCTGTTCCTGTAAACAAGCATAGAGCATAATAAACGTACGTATTACCTATGAATAATAAATGGAGCTATCAAGGAGAATGATGTGTACAACAACCCAACATGGCTTGTTAGCTGCTGCATGGATGGCATGTTGTAGAAGGGAGAGAGATAGATAACTCCGGGACAAGGAGATGTGTGTGTGTATATATGTTGTATGTGCGTGCGTTTATTACATGCAGCCAGTGTAATGTGTTCCCGACCCAACTGGATTTACAGGTACCAGGAGAAGCAACTAGCCAATGAGTCAACGCATGTGAGTCGTTTTTGCGCCGATCAGGTTGTAGCGGCGCGGCAAATTCATGGGACCCGTGATGATGCCAAGTGCTACGCTGCTGACTGACTACTATACTACAACCTGATATATAGCCACTAGCGTATGATCTGGGATATGTCAGGTAATATAAATCACGCATAAGCTTGTTGTTGAGTATTAAAAAAAGAGCATGATGAAAGGAAAAGGTTGCCCGTTTTTATGAGTGATCATTTCTATGCCCGTGCACAAATGGATTCCTGCACCAGCAGGATTATTTACGTGTACCATCCATATTGTAGCCCAGTCTATAGTGTACATGTAGTTGCCCACAATCTATACATGTATTCTTTCTTACTACATGCGCGAGATAGGGTACTTTATGGGTGTGTCCCTTTTTTCTTTTTTTACTCGAAAAGTTGGTACCCAGCCTCATCTATCGGAATGGCTTGTTCATTCCGTGCAACGCACCAGCGGGTCATCTGCCCGTTGCACCTGAGAAAAAATAAAGAGCGATCCGCAAAGGGAGAAAAAGACACATACAAAGAATGAAACAAGATGCATGTGGATAATGATGTGATGGGGGGGGTGGTTGAGGGTTAAAAAGGAGACAAAGAGCAACGCATCGTTAAGCACTCTTTATGAAACGGGTTATCAAAGAGAATAATGAGATTACTATTGTATTGGTTGGACAAGAGCAAAGAGAGCGAGAGAGAGTATGTGTGTGTAAGTGAGGAGTAGTACATTTACCATAGATATTCATGAAATACAAGCACTAGTCTGTTTTAATCGCATGACCTGCTCTTGTTGACCCAAAGTCTTTTACTTTCTTTCTCTTTCACTTTTAATTTATTTTTCATTTCGCTTATCTTTTATTTTACATGTCAAGACTTCCAAGTGCAAGGGGAGGGATTCCAGCACCTCCCCAGCAAAAACGACTCTCTCGACAACCATCACTCGATTTGAGAAGAAGACGACACCACCCTGACGACGCTGCACCTCCAGTTCCTTCCCTAAAGACTTCAAAGTCTACTCGTGCTCCTTCAATGTCGCGTGCTTCCATCTCGTCTTATGAAGAAATTGAATCACCTAGTTCACTTTCTCGCTACTCGCTCTCTTCCATTGGTTCAACTCAAACCGCCATCACTTCACCTCGCTCATCGGTTGCCTCTCCAAGACCCACTTCGGTTAGGAAATCAGTCGCTTCCGTCAATGGTGGTGGCAAACATCATCCAACCAGCAACAACAACAACAACAGCATGGGTGGTTTGGGTGTTGGAGAGCGTGTTGCTGTGGATTCAATGGGGATTGTTGGCACACTTCGCTTTATTGGCACGACACAATTCAAGGAAGGCATGTGGGCTGGTATCCAACTTGATATTGTGGGCACTGGCAAGAATGATGGATCTGTCAATGGGTAAATAGTTCAATCAACTCAACTTGTTTCAGGGGTAACCATGATACTGAACTTTGTATCTTTCCATAGCATCCGATACTTTTCATGTCCTCCACAAACGGGTTTATTTGTGCAAGCATCCAAAGTCACTTCATTGAATGGTGGTGAACGTTCACCCTCTCCTCGTATCTCACCTGGATCACGCGCTGCTCGTTATGTCGGCATGACAGCTTCACAATTGACTCAACAACAACAACAGCAGCAACAACAACAGCAACGTCCACCATCGGTTCAAACAAAACGCTCTTCCACCATGTCAGCTCGTAGCAGTAGCAGTGGCAATGGATTAAGACGCCCTGGATCCATTCAATCACCCACACCCACTCCTACACGTCGTCGTCCTACTGCTGATAGTCTTCCTTCACCAGCCGCTACACCCAACAATGAAGATGAAGATGATGAAGAGGGCTATGTTGGTAGCAGCAGCACTGAAATGATGCTTACTGATACACCAGCACCAACAGCATTGACCATGTCCAAATCAACCGATTCACATACACGACTTGAACGCATGTTGGGTGAAGCTATTTCACAAGCACCTGATCAAGCTGCTATGCGTGTACAACAATTGCAATTGCGTGTAGAGGTGCTTGAAGCTGAAAACAAGTATCTCAAATTGGAGAATGCACAAAACAAGACCGCCGAACAAATCTTGGAGCGTTCAGTGCTTTTGAATGGCAGCGATTCAGATCAACAGCAACAACAACAACATTTTACGCTTGAAGGACACAAGGCGATTGTGGAAGAAATCAAGCAAGAGCATGAACAAGCTGCCAAGGCTTGGGATCAAGAAAAGGGGCAAATCCAATCGACGATCCGCAAGCTTGAAGAGCGTGTCAAGGAACTTGAGACTGAGCAAAGCGAGCTTATCAAGGAACGTGATACGATGCAGACACAGCTTTCTGAAGCACGCAAAGAAAAAGTGCAAATGGAGAACAAAGTGCGTGAGCTTGAAGAAAAGGTGACTTTGGCTGAAGCAGCAGCCGCCTCCAAAGCAGCAGCAGCCGCATCGACGACATCCAACTTTTATTCTCAGGATCCAGAAGAGATGAGACAACGTCAAATGCAAATGGAGATGGAGATGGAAGAAGTGCATGAAAAGATGGGTTCTTTGATGGATGCCATGCGTGCCAAGGATATGTTTTTGGGAAGTTTATCGGAGCAGGTCGAGACCCATCGCAACATGGTCGAAGAACGTGAGCGTGAAATTCGCCGTGTCAAAGCTGATGCCGATCGTCACACACGTGAAAAAGATCGCCTTCGTGATGAAATCAAGGAACTCGAGACCAAATGGATGCAGCATCAGGATTGTGCCACCAAGGAAGAATTCGACAAGGTCAAACGCCAACTCACGCAAGCCAAAGAGAACCTTGCTCATGAATCCAATCTTGTCGCTGATTATCGTGCTCGCATTGAAAGTCTCGAACAATCCGTGGATGAGCTCAAGCGTGCTGGTATGGAGAGTATCGAGTTGTACGAAAGCTCAGTCGAATTGCATCGTGTTGATATGGAAGCCATCAAAGCAAGTCTCGATGATGAACGCCGCAAAGTCATTGCTCTCGAGGAAGAACGTGAAAGTTTGCGTAAAGCAGGCCTTGAAGCCATCGAGACTTATGAAGCAACCATTGAAGAGCTCAAAAAGGAACGTTCAGAGACAAGTGAAAAGAGTGGCCGCACACAACAAGAAATGCAAGCTACCATCGACAAGCTCAAACAAGAGATTGAACAATTGGTCAATGCACGTGATACATCGGATGAAGTGGACAAGATCAAGGCTGTTTGGGAAAGCGAACGCAAGCGTTTGGAAGACAACCTTGAAGCCACATCCCAAAACTTGGCCAAGGAACGTGAAATGTATCAATCTCTCAAGGCTGAATCGGATAAGCTTCGTGAGCAAATCAAGCAAGCCGATAAGCATGACAAGGACAATGACAAGTTGCAAGAACAAGTACAGCGTTTGCAAGCCAATTATGATGAACAGCTCAATGCTCGTGGCAAATACCTTGATGATGTTCGTGCCGCTGTTGAAAGCCAAAAGAAGACCGAAGGTGAATTACGTCGTCTTACTGAAGCCAAGGAAAAGACCGAGCGTGATTTGACTACTGCTCAAGAAAGTTTGGCACGCGCTGAATCTGCTCTTGCTGATGCTCGCAAACATGGTGCTGATCCTGATGCTCTTATCAAGGAACGTGAGCAACATGCAAAAGAGCTCGCTGTTTTACGTCAAGAAATCAAGCGTCTTGAGGCTCAAAACACCATGATCACCAAACAAAAGGAAAGCATTGAGCTCGAAGCCAAGTCCAAGTCCGATAATGGTTTGAAGCAGCAATTTGAAAAGTTGCAAGCTGAGCACCAGCGTCTTTCCAAAGAATACGAGTCCTTGACGGAGAGCCACAAGCAAGCCCAAAATGAATGTCTCAAATTGATGGATGAGGTGGAAAAGTTGCATTCGGAAGGTGATGGATCAGAGACAAGTTTGGAAGGTTGCAATACCGATGAAGAGCGTGTGGCCCGTTTGCAAAGCCAATTGAGTGATACCAAGCGAAAAATGGAGAGCTTGATCGTGAAGCAGTCTGCTGAGATGCGTCAACTCAAGGAAAAGCATGAGGAGGCTGAACGTGCGCATCAACGTCAAGTGACCACTTTGAATCGTGATGTATCTGAACTTGAGAGCCTTGTGGAATCCAAGATATTCAAGGAGTCTGATATGGAGGAAGCGCTTGAAAAGGAAAGAAAACAATCCAAGCGATTGCGTGAGGAATTGAATGAGTTAAAACAGCAACTCAAGGAACAACAACGAGATGAGCGAATGTCTTCCAAGAACAGCAGTACGGCTACAAGCAGTAATGGTGGTGGCCCCTACACGGATGATGCTCTCTTTTGCGAACTATGTGATTCCCCTGGTCATGATCTTATGAGTTGCAAGGTGGTGGTCCCTTCATCCACTGAAAAGAAAGAACAACCTGCACGACCGGTAAGCATCCATCATCATCATGCATCCATAGACTCTATGGCTGACAACAAGCATCATCCGTAGTTCTGCGTCAATTGCGATGAATACGGCTTACATTCAACCGAACAATGCCCCAATCAAAACGAGACCTTTTAAATTTTACTTGCACATTCATTCATTCTTCCCGCCTTGTAAAATGTCATGTTCGATACCAGGAAAAAAAGACCTTCTTTGATCCAGCTTTATCCGTTGACACATATACACACACACCCTCTCTCTTGTATCCAGCCATACCCTTTCCTGATTCCTTTGTGAATATCACTCTCCATCCCCCTGTATAAATAAAACGATCCCCCATCTTCCGTTTATCTTCTTATACTGAAAAAAAAGACTTGTTCATGATCGTGCTCCAAAAGGAATGCTAAGGTAATAATAGTTTATCTCCAAAACAGTGTTGTGCCTCGCAACAAGCATCGAATCAATACAAGAATAACACCCATGGAAAGCAGCATCAGCAAGAAGAGTGTCAACGTAGTGAAGAGTAAGCTTTGGCGAGTGATCTACATACATACATAGCAGCTACGTGGTGAGCAAGCTTTCCATCTTTTTATGCTCCCCTATATGATGTATACGTACATGATATGGATCGTTGTCTATTGGATGGGGTTGTGCAAATATAGCCGTACGATAACCAAGGTAACCAAGAGCCAAGCCGATCAGCAATGCAAGAGTGAGCAGCAGCCATGGCTTTTTGTTTTGAACACTGTACCAGGTCATGGAAAGCATCAATATCCCAAGCATAGGCACAAGCACTAACTCGACAGGGATCACGTTTCGTTCATCATCCAATACCATGGCGGGTATGAGTTGAACAGCATAGCAATGCAAGTAATAAACGTCGAGTTTGATAAACGCCATAAGAGTAATCGATGCAATGGTTTCTTTTATCTTTTGATTCTTTGCGCCACTTGCTGCTGTCGTCGTAGTAAACATGCGACGACGCATCCAGATGCTGCAACCCACGAGCACAAGGTAGAGAAAGGCCACCACTGCAAGTAATGCATGATCGTAATGAGGATGGCTCAAGGATGCTGTTCCACAACCCATTTCCTGCATCATTGTTTCCCATTTTGAGTTTTGAATGATTTGGATTCCCACAAAGATGATGAACAATAGACCTTGATAACAGCAGGTTTTGTGAATGAATCAGTGAATTCACATGATTGTATACGCACTTACCATTGATGAATAGCATCCAAAGATGAATGGTGCTTTGTTGTTGAATCGTATCCAATCCAAACATGAGTTGATAAAAGGTGGCAGCCATGACAAGTCCTCTGTAAACAAGACCCACTTGGGACATTCCAATCACATCAAGTGTCATGGTGCAGTCGTTGCTCATTCCAATCATTGCCTGTTGTATCTCAAGTCCTTCCAGCACGCATACAATGATCACTTGAAGTACCAGGATCGAGATGAAAGCGCCATGCCCGTGGTACTTTATACCATGCTGCTGTTGTTGTTGCTCGTTGTTGTTGTGGTGATCCATAATCGCCACCACCGAATCACTCGTATCGCGTTCACGGCTTGATCTTCTACTGCCACTTGGTGTGTTGTTTGCCGTCTTGTATATCTCATGGGTGTCCTCGGCTTGAGTCATCATGAAGAAAAAAAAGTACCAATGCTGGATGAATTGCACTTTTGAGGGATTACATACATAAAATGCATGAACAGCTAAAAAGGGGAGAGGAATTTCATGTGATTTTGATGAAAGAGAATTTATTCTTGAGCGTGACAACAGCATCCATTGTAATGCAACCGGTATGTGTGGGTGAGTGAGAGTGTGATTGAATGTGCAATATGAGAGAGAGAAAGAAAAGAGAAGGGGTATATATAATACATTTTGGTGAGAACGGATATATCAAATATCAGTCGATCGTCGACGTTGTTGATGATGATGATGATGTAGGGTGGGAGAGATAAAGTCGTCAAAGATGATATCAGGGACCGATTTTCGCTTGAGTTGTTTCCCTTGACTTTGGTTGTTGTTGTCGTTGGAGACATCAATGGTGTGATTGCGTCGTAAGCTCTTGAACGAAAACTTTTTCGACTGTGGTTTTTCATTGTTGAGAACAATAATGTTGGATCGACCTGGACCTCCTCCGCCAATAGGGTGCATGGGTGGTGGTGGAACACCTGCTGTGCCTGGTGGTGGCATCATGCCCATTTCAGCTGCGAGTCGTTGCCCTGTTACTGCTGAAGCACCTTGCTTGTGACTAAATGAATAGATGCATGCACCCCAGTAGACCTAAAAAGTCATGGTCAGCATCATTCCATATATATATATATATATAGTCCTCCTCCAAAAGTAAAAACTTACATAAAGCACAATCATCAAGACCGTTGAGAATAAGCCAAACTTAATCTCGGCTTGAAAAAGTCGATCACAGTTGTAATAGTCGTTTCCTCGTAGTGATGTACCAGTGACATTGGCCGCACTGTTGAGCGTATCCGCTGATGAATTGATACACCATGACATGAACTCATCGCGTTGCGTGATAAAATAAATAGCATTGGCAAATCCATCCACAAGCACCATGAATAAGACTGTCCAAGTCGCATGAGAAAAAAGTCGAACATAAAACCATCGATTCTGTAATAACAAGAGCGGATCAGCCATCATCATGTGAAGTGTTGAATGTATTTCTTCTTTACCCTGAACAAGGCCAACATGCCAAAGAACCCATTCAAAGCTAATAATAGATTGACAACGCCATAAACAATAAGTGGTGCACTTGTCATGTACGAATAAAAGGCTACAATAGGTACATGTAAGCATCAACGCGATATCATTTTCCATGATGTGTGTATAATACTTGCGACTTTTGTTTTGAAATGACAAGATGGCAAAGTACATGGATAATCCCTGGAATACATAGATGATATAAGCATTCCAATAGTATGTGAGCGTCTGGTGTCGATATCTACATACCATCCAAATAAGACATGAGATTCCAGCACCCACTCGAAGATGAATGCAACCACAGCATTTTCGTAATGCTTGATATCGCGTATGTATAAATCGATTCCGAAACTGTGGTGCTGTAATGTCCATGGATTGATTGTGAAAAAGGGAAATGAATGAAAGAAAGAGAGAAAAAAGTGCGATGAAGGGAAAAAAGTGGTCAAAGTAAATGGGTTCATATATAGTAGGTTGTTTTTGATCGGGACGGAAGAGGGGCGTATGTGGTACCTGCGTATTGCCTTGTATGGAAAATCAATGCCGCTGCCAAATTGAGCGTGCCCACAAAAACACTACCCTCGGGATATACCCACTTTTGCCAACACCAGCACCAGCACCACTGAACAACACATGCTCCATAGATAGCACATAGGGGGGGGGGTCAGAGAGTAAAAAAAGAAGATGCTGTATATTGTTGTCTATAATGAGTGGATGCCGTGTTCATGAAAAATGGAAGCCATTTGATAAAAGTCCATGTTGCTCAAGTCTTCTGGTCTTGCTTTGAAATCAACAACCTCCTCGATCCTGGGTATCAGTGGTGCCACTTGTGGTAAATTCTTTCCCAAATGCCTATGTCGCCAAAGTAAATCCTTCCATGTCGTCACCCACCCACGCAGGAACATTCATGCATGGCACTTACTTGGTGATGTGTCCCACCGTTTTCCGGCGCTTGGTAAAGTAATGGCGTACGACGTGTTCAAGCGTCTTGTATGTTTCACCTAGGGTCGTCATCGTCTTGATTAAGCTTTTCTTGGGACCGATCAGGAAACATGTGTATTGTTTACATACCTGTCAACTTTGTTTCAAGAGGCTTGAGCTGTACAACAGATGCATCCACCTAAAACAACGTATGTATATGCATTAATATGGGTTGTTGATTCCTCCTTGACATTTACCTTTGGGCGAGGTACAAACACGGTAGATGGGACCTGGTACACAGTGCTAACATCACAAAGCGATTGAGCCATCACAGAGAGTCTTCCACGATGTTCTGTAGATGGTGGGGCTGCGAGACGCTATAGTAGGATAAGGGGCGGTTGGGTGGATTAGCATAATAAACAACCCATCTCTAGTTATTTTTACCTCTCCCACTTCTTTTTGGAACATGAGCGTCATCCACACATCGCCCAGCTTGAACAATCCTTCACGTGCGGCCGATTGGTGCAACCATTGGATTAAGAGAGGTGATGCTACGTTGAATGGAAGATTCCCCATGATATGCAGTGGACCTGAGGCATCCTCCTTTGGAAGTAATGGTGCAAGAGCATGTAATGATGATGACACTTCAAGTGCATTTCCATGAATGATCTGCGGGTGATGATGATGATGTGTCAAAAAGTGAGGTGGCGGTTCATTCATTCATGTCAACAACACTTACTCGGAGCCGTCCTCCGGATGCTTCGGCCAATTGCTATATTTAGAGAGAGAGAGAGAGAGAACCTTGTCAACAATCTCACTATCATTCATCCATGCTACTGTCTGCCAACCTACCGTCAATGTGGGTAAGAATCGTTCATCCTTCTCAATAGCGGCAATACGCTTGACACCCGTATCCAAGATCGATCTTGTAAGTAATCCAGGTCCTAAATGATAGACACACACACACACACACACAATCAATACTTATCCACCATGTGTCCTCGCTATAATAAGAGCCACCTACCAGGTCCCACTTCAACTACCAAGGGTGTTTGCTGTGACAAATGAGCAGTGCGCACGATCTTATCTATAAGCAAAAAGCGATCATGTCAACAACCCATTCGGCCGATCAGTCCCTCCCCAATGGGTCTCACTCTTACCAGTAATGTTCTTGTCAAGGATAAAGTTTTGGCCCAGTTGCGATCGAGCGGATAGACCATAGAGTTTGATAAGCTCACGCACGGACGGCAAGCGTGGAAGCATAGTGTAAAGAGGAGGAGCGTATTTGTTGCTGTGATGAAAATGGAAGGAAGAGGATCAAATACCGCTGCTGTTGCTGTTGTTGCTGCCTGACTGGCTCCATGACAATGATGCATACGCTTTTTGCCATGACAACGCCCTCACCTTTGTGATATGGCTCTTCATTGAATACCTGGCATTTTTCTTATACATCAATTCCATATGAATGGGCCACCGTCAAACACGACGTGATAATGCGTCCATTTAAAGCAATCGTGCACCCGACGTGTCGGATTCATCTTCTCAGGTACGTTTTCTTTTCTTGCACTTTGCCGCTCGACCACGATGCTCACCATGACGCCTTGTAGATGATGGGTGGTCTACTCATTGTCAGCACGCTCCTTAAACTCTTGCTCATTCCAGCATAGTAAGCATACCATGTTCTCCCTCCACCAAAAAAGCTCATACGCATCAACAACGTAGCCGATCAACCGACTTTGAAGTCCATCGCAACTGGCTTGCCATTACATACAGCCTTCCACTATCAAAATGGTACACTGAAGTAAGTTGCTTATATCAAACATGGGTATCTTTTACTCACGCAAGGAACGCGTCTCTGTATATATAGAATACATCCATTTGGACACTCGATTACCCTCCTTTCTTTGCATGGTTTGAAAAGTTCTGGAGCGTGTTTGCATACTATGTGGATCCAGTTATGCTTGTCGTGGATAATCTGGAGTATGCGAGCCAAGCAACGGTCATCTTTCAACGCATGACAGTCATCCTCAGTGAGCTTGTTCTCTATTGGGCACTCAGACGCTACCAGCGACATTTTGGTGATAAGCATATCCATTGGTTGATTGCAGGATCCATTTTCATGCACCCAGGCCTCTTTATCGTGGATCATATTCACTTTCAATACAATGGCTTTCTTTATGGCATTCTCATCCTTTCCATTGTCGAAGCAAAACGTGTAAGTGGTTACCCTTTTCCAACAACAACAACAACCCAATCCAAATACTCATCATCATGACGCTCCTACTAGAACAACCTACTCGTGTCAGGAATCCTCTTTGCTGCCCTGTTGAACTTTAAGCACATTTACTTGTACATGGCACCTGCCTACTTTGTGTTTTTACTCAAGGCGTATTGTTTCACATCCAATAGTAAGTGTGTATGTGGGAGGCTCAATGGAAAACGGATGTCATTAGCTGATATAGATGCGTGGTGGTATAGGTTCTTTCTCATTCAAACGATTCATCACGTTGGGAGCTTCAGTTCTTGGCGTATTCGCCGTTTCACTTGGTCCTTTTAAGAATCAACTTCCGCAATTACTGGGTCGTCTCTTTCCATTCACACGAGGTCTATGCCATGCATACTGGGCACCTAACTTTTGGGCACTCTATGCAGCAGCTGATCGGTGCTTGATCTTTGGCAAGTGTGTGTGTGTATGTCTGTGGCATGCATATAAATTAACATGATGATGATAATAATAGTGGCAAGAAGGCTTGGATGGGGATTAAACGAAGCAGCGCTTGGCTCCTTGACGCGAGGATTTGTAGGCGATACACAATTTGCAGTTTTGCCTGACATTGCAGCCATCCACACCATGATCATCACGTTACTTGTCCAGCTGGTAGTAAAATAACATGCATGAGAGAATGCCAATGACAACTCATATCTACTACTACTACTCTAGGTTGTATTGCAAAAACTATGGCGATCCCCTACCGTTGACAATTTCATCGCATCCTTGACACTTTGTGGTTTTGCATCGTTCCTGTTTGGATGGCACGTGCATGAAAAGGCGATTCTCATTGTCCTTATTCCTTTTAGGCAAGTATAAAGTCATGTCTACATCCCATTTTAAGCTGACAGATGAGCTTCTTTGTAGCTTGATGGCTGTCAAAAGCAAACTCCATCTCCGTGCATTCATCATTCTCAGTGTGGCTGGTGTTTATTCATTGTTTCCATTATTGTTTCATGTTGCCGGTAAGCACAAACACATGAAGAGGAGGCGGACAAAGAGGAAGGAGAGATGAGGTGACTGAAAAGGCGGGGGCGTTATAGAAACTCCCATCAAGATCATCTTTTCACTTGTTTGGGGACTTTTGGTCATACCCGGTTTGGCAAGAAATCTCAAGATGTAAGGGCATTTTGTTTTGACACGCACACGCAAATATGCTAATATACAACTAATAGGTCCCTTTGCGAATTATTGAATCCTTTGGAACGCGTCTATCTTTATGGATTTATTGCCCTGCAGCTTTACACGGGTCTGGTACATGATCTTGTTTTCGGTGGTCGTTTCGAATTCTTGCCATTGCTCTTGACGAGCGTATACTGTGCTACGGGTGTCATGTATGGTTGGTTATTAGCCATGTACGCTTGCCTGCTACAATAGAATTCCTCCCTCTTTCTCCTCTTCCTCCTCCTCCTTTTAGGCAGGGTTACAAGTAGATGCAGCATCAGGATATAAAGAAATATGGAAACCGGCGGTTTTTTTTCACATCGTATCATGATGAAGTCATTGACAGCAATGTTTGTGTACATACAATGTCTACATTCTTGTGACACGATACGAGCCATACATGTATTTGTGGGTGGGATATACAAGAAAAGAAATGCATAGACATGGTGCATGATAAAAGTGAACATGGTAGCTATGACGTTTAAATTGGCAGGTATCAGTGGATATGTTGCTAGAATGCTCGATATGGTAGAGCTGAAACAGGCGACCTAAAAGGATGTGATCACTTTATCCCTTTGAATAATTGCTATGGTAACGATGATTCTTCTCCCAGCTTATGGAGGCCTTGACACATGTGTGATTGGTGGTGCTGAGCCTTGTATTTATGATTGGATGGACGCGAATGTTAATGTCATTTAGTTTTAAATTGTCGTCACGTATATATATATAGGACCATTAATAGATTGAGGAAAAAGGCAAAGCTTGCTAGTAGTCGACATGCATATGGGCTGTTAGAGGGATGTATGTACATATCTGTTTGGTGCCATCATCTGGTGGGCGCATACACACATACACATCGATACCACGCGACTTGTCCCCTGGGCGAAAGGGGGGTTGGTTGTTGGTATAGAATGTTGTTCCACAGCCAGCTTCCGAGGAAGGTATATAACCATTTGCAATTATCCACAGAGCCAATCTCGCTCGGACCCATCCCTTGCCCCTCTCTTTCGCATAACTAACACAATAATCATGGATTTGCAATATCGTCTGGACCATCTGATTGATCATTGCTATGAAGGTTGTTCTCGCCTAAGACAATACCAAGACCATCACCACCACAACCACAGCGATAGCAGCTCACTTAAAATATCCACGCTTGCTTCACAACAACTCGTTCGTGATCTCGACCTCGGCATTCAACGACTCTCCCAATTGCAACATGACTTGAATGAGAAACCTTCTGTTGCAAACGACGCAATATGGTCTGATAGCACGCATATGGTATTAGAGCAAGTAGAGAAGCAGCTTGAGCACGCATTAAATGGTGAGCCTTGTGATAGGCAGCATGATGATCATGCAAGTGTTATTAACGAAATGACAATGATAGTGCTTTCGGAGGGAAATTGCAGCAGTAATGGGCTTGTTCGCAAGGACATGGCGACGCCCATGCTGATCAGCAGCAGCAGTAGTAGCACAGCATCCACTTGCACCACCTTATCAACATCACCTGACTCTTCCATTCTATTCAACCATCAACCCACCGTTGCCCGTGGTGATGCCGGTAAAGCCTTCCTTGGAACATCTTTTGGAAAAACGGTACGTATGCACACGCGTACACATGTGGATATTTGAATAGGGTCCACTCATACATATTGTTTCACAGGATTACGATCCTTCTTGGACAAAGTCAAATAAGACAACTACTCCTACACGACATTTGCGGACACTTTTCAAGGGGTTACGCCGATCCAACACGACGAATCCAATGTTTGATGATGAGCTTGTTCCTCAAATCAATCTATGTAACCATGACAACGAGCAAGGGGAGAGACGCGAGAATACTTTTGCTTCCGATGCCATTGTCAATCATCCATTACGGATAGGTGTTGGGTAAGGAAATTTTTAAGGAGATGATGATGATGATAAATGCACCGACACTAACACACACACATCCATTGAATTGCCCGATATAGCCATGGTAGTTACATTTGTTATAATTGCACGGTGCTTAGTGACAAGGTAAGGTTGACAGAATACAGAAAAAAAGGGATAGGGACTAAACACAGACATTTGTTTTAGGGGCCTGCCATCACTGTACGTAAACGCTATTCTGACTTTGTTGAATTGCGTAAAGTCCTCGTGAAGCGTTTCCCACAACTTGGAAAGAGCATTCCTAAATTACCTCCAAAGAGGATATGTGGTAAGCCATCAGCTGTTTATCTTGTTTTTACTACTCCTCTCATCATTATACTCAATCTCGATTGCTACTCTAGGCAATTTTTCGCCTGCTTTTGTGGAACAACGACGTCGCGACCTTGAATACTTTTTCAAGTATATCGTTCTTCATCCGAGTCTCGGTAAATCTCCCATTGTGATGCACTGGATTGCACCCTAATCATACTCAACATACCCCCCTTATTACTATTGTAAATGAGTTTTTGTTCTTTTCCACCCCTCTCTTCTTTTGCATAAAGCATAACAATTTGTACCACGATCTAAAGTCAGTTTGAGTTTCCCTTCTTTGGTAATGGTTTACAAAGGTTGTTATCCACGTATTCCATCCACATGTTGGGCTGTAAGGATTGAATCGCATAAAAGCCAGTTACTTGAAGCGCACACGCACGCCTCGTGATGATGCCGCTTTTTGCCACAACTGGGTACACGTCCTAAAGCTCAATGGAGGATCACTTTTTATCGTTCTACGAATTTATTCCATCTACGCTATGATTTACAAGCAGGAAGGGAATACGCTAGCAAAGTGGAAGTGGATAATAACTACATTGCCATGGCCGTCATCGTTTGCGTCATCTTGTTATCATCGCCATCAAACCAAAGAAAGACCAACGGAAAAGATCCAATAGAGCTCCGGGCGCAAGAGAACCTCCTTTGATAAGCTGACAAGAGGCAAGATCGCGTGTTTGGCCAAGAGTGAAAATACACATTGATCCTTATGAACCCCATCCTATGAACCGATTGAATTGGTACGAATCCGTTTCCCCTTCGAGGAACTAGCATCGCCAGTAACAATCACGGGCTGCTGCATGTGCGAAACCATCACATACACGCCTCATGCTGCTGGAGAGCACTAGAAGCATACTGGGGCGAGGGAGTATCCTTGAACAATACGAGACAAAGGAGGGAAGGATCAATAACACGCCATCCTCAGAGCCAATCTTGCCCAGAATCAGGGTCCAATCTAAAGTAGACATGAGTCAATGAAAAAGACGAGATAGAGCAACCCATCAACATACCTCTTGTGATGCCAAAAGTAAAAGCCATGTCCAAATAAAGAGCACTCTACTGTAATCCAATGCAATCAAGTGAAACAATGTAGTTGGAACGATCTTCCACCCTAACTTACTTGTTTACACCTCCCACAAGGTGTCCACATTGACAATGGCCTTGAGCGGTCTTGATCAGGGGAGACAGACTTGGCTTTGGTTGAGATCAACAGTTGCCGGGGCTACGCAAACGTGTCGCTGTGACAACCCCGCAAACGAGCTCACGTGCTCACCCTCTTTACTGCTACACCACGTGATGGTTGTTGCCATGATGGATACTTGCCAATGGTTTAAGGTCATGTTGAAAAGTAAATTCGAGTATGTGGAAGGTACTCGAATTAAGATCTGAAACAAAGGTATGTGGTCAGTGCACTTCATTTTACTTGCCGAAGATCGTTTGGTGCCACACAAACGCCGATTAACCTGGTCTTCATAAGCTGTTTTTGAGTATGGTGGTATGCGAAGATACGAGTCGTTGAGTGTTTGAAATCGAGTGGATGAGTAATGCAGGTGATCATTAAAGGGGTCAGCAAGGATTGGTTAAAGCAACAAAGGCGGTAGCTCGAAACCGAGGGCAGCCACAAATTGATGGCAGGGAATGGACGCATCGTTGTTCTCTTTCGCTATAACGTATTATAGGGTAATAGAAGCTCTCAAAGCAAGAAACCTGCACATGATATTGCTGGTAGGCACGTACCACGCTACAGCATGAAATTCATAAAACAACCCTCGTTTCTCACAACGATCTAGCTACAGCAGCATCTCGATTACCACGTTTAACACCCTTTCGCGCATCGAAAGCTATCATTATAAAGGCTATAGTTTCAAGCTTACTCCGTTGATTCTTGTTCAATTACCTGCGATTTGTGGGTGTGCTTAAGGATGTACACTAAGAACCACCAGCTAGGCATTACATGATCAAAGAACTCCATTAATGGTGGTGCCTTTCTTTTCTGTTTTTAATCTACCATCGTCGGGTACTTCTATTTAAGCCATATAGAACATCATCCATCACTGGTATATTAAAGTATGTCTTGTACGGATGCTACCTTCTTTATTGGTCATATTGATGTCAACAAGGAGTGTAAATTGAAGCTTGTATTTAGGGTGGCAATGATCCCAATGCAAAAAGTGGATGTGTCTCGTGATCAAGTTGACTGACTTTGGAGCACAAAGCAGGCCCAAATTTGCTTGTCGCCGCTGCTGCTGCAAATCCACTATCTCTCTTCGACATACACACCACAGCAATGGCACGACATTCGGATTCAGAGCAAGAAGAATACAGTGATCAATACGACGAGAGTGAACAGGAATATAGCGACAACGATCCCATGAGTGAGGACGACCATGACGAAGAATCAGACGAGGTACTTTATACATATCCACCCGATCACCACGATCAACGATCTCACAGCAACCATTGTAGGAAGAAAGCGAAGACGAGCAACCTGATCGAGAACATATGGAAAAGCTCAAGCGAAGTAAGCATGATTTGGATTATCTTTGATGTTCACTTTTCACTGACAAGGAAACTAGGTTTGGCACATGTATCATTTGAGCAGTTGGCTGAGGTGCAAGACAAGATGGGCATGAAAGAATTCAGCAAAGCACGAGCAGGTGGTGTTGACAAGACCGAATCAACAAAGAACGTACGCTCTGTTTCGAAGGCGCAAATTCTTGAAGATGTCAAAGGGGCTGTGAGCAAATTGGACAAAGGGGCTCGGATACGACGTACAAAGAACGACATGAAGCGTGCAAATAAACACAGGTATGCATAATGGCTGGGTTGTGTGTGTGGCGCAATTGAATTCATGCTCAATTTCTTTTTCTTCTCTCTCTAAGCCCAATGGAAGTATCATCCAAAAGAGCGGTTGGCCGTTTCCGTGAAGTGGTCGAACTCAACAAGCCGGTACGTTATCCTAACATTGTATGAATGGATGGGATGGGCTAGCTAACAATTGCATAATATCATATAGAAAGTGCGGGATCCTCGCTTTGAGAAGCTTTCTGGACATTTTAATCAAGACCTTTTCGAAAAGTCATATGCATTCCTTGACGATTACAAGAAATCCGAGCAAGATTTACTGCGTCAGCAAATCAAAAAAGCAAAGAATCCTGAGCGCCGTGAAGAGTTACAGCAATTACTGCTAAAAATGGTAAGAAGGAAGGGAGGGGAGATAAAAGAAAGGGGAGGGGAAAGGGCTTGGGAGCGTTTTGGCAGAAATGTCTGTTTGACAAGGGGAGCGCCACGCCCATCACATCCATTACTTATCACCTATGCCACATTCAGACAACTCGTGAAGCATCAGCCCAAGAAGCTAAGCGGAAACAGCAATTGAAACGTGAGCGTAAGAAGGCTGAAGCCGAGCTTGTGAAACAAGGCAAGACACCCTATTTCTTGAAGCGATGTAAGTTTGTGATTCATTTTCTTGGTTGTGTATGCACGCACGCACACGCACGCGCGCGCTTGTTTTTTTTCTGCATTTTGCTGAGCGTTTTCTTTGTCAATAGCCGAACAACGAAAGTTGGAATTGATGGACAAGTACGAGAAATTGGGAGAGAAGAATATGGACAAGATCCTTGCCAAACGAAGAAAGAAGAATGCAGCCAAGGATCATCGTCGTTTGCCATTCAAGAGGCGATCGGAGTAGTAGTGATGATGTTTTTTGTCTTTTTGTGTTCTTGTACTATGTATCTCAAAGAATGAAATTTAATGAATTCTCCAAAAGAGGGCAAGACAGAAAATTGATCGCTTATATAAAATGACCATGTTCGTTACCGCCTTTTAACCCACAACGTACATTTCTTTTCTTTATCTCCTTTTTCATCTTAAGTGATGATCACCCTTCCCTGTCGTTTATTTTTGCTATTTCAGGCACTAGTCTTGGTGCTTGCCGCCGCCACCTGCAACGCCGCCAAACATCACAAGGATGGTGGTGTCATTGCATACGTCGTTGACTGGGTATGTGGGTCGCTATTATTACTACAACAACATCCAGTGTATACTGAACATTTGGATAGGATCTTCCAAGCAAGATTGCATGGAACAAGCTCGATCAAGTTATTTACTCGTTTGCTGAACCTGAGAAGAATGGAAAGCTTTCTGGTTTTGATGAGAGCCAACTCAAATCAGGCAAGTGGATGATATACCAGCAATATACGAGTTGATTGTTCTAACGACATGTTGCCATGGAAACAGTTGTCAAGGAAGGACACAAACATGACACATTGGTTAGCTTGGCTGTAGGAGGGTAAGTGAGATAATAATGCGTGTAACATTGCATTTATGGCGTGCTCATCATCAATACGCGTGTGTGTATGTAGATGGACCGGTTCTTTGTACTTTAGCGATCTTGCCAAAACTGAAAAGTCGCGTCAAAAGTTTGCCAAGAACATTGCTAAGCTTGTCAAGAAGTACGATTTGGACGGTGTCAACCTTGACTGGGGTAAATAGATTTTGATCCTCCGAGATCGACACTTTTATTGACAATAGCGCAATTACGTATATACAGAGTATCCCAACAGCCCTAACGGCGTCGCTTGTAATGCAAAGTAATTATTGAGATTTACCTCCCGATTGTTGCTCAAGTGGAATGTGCGCTAATCACGTTATGTACCTACATATCAAATAGTGATCCCCATGACACTGCCAACTATCTCAAGCTCATCCAAACTTTGCGCCAAGTCCTTCCCAAAAAGACTTTGATCACTGCTGCTGTTGGCACCACTCCCTTCAATGATGAAAACCAACAACCCTCTACTCACTTGGATAAGAACTGGGCCAAGGCCATTGATGGCATCTACATTATGGTAACGTATCACCCATGTTTATTATGTGGAACATGATTTATGCAATGAAATTCAATTGCCACCTTGCATTGTTACCTCCTTTAACACGCCATTCCTTTTGTAGGGATATGACATCAACGGCATTTGGAATACTCAAGCTGGTGCTAATGCTCCCCTTCGTGCAAACGCTAAGGCTGCTGGTATTGATACTGCTAGTGTTGACAGTGCTGTCAAGGCATGGACTGCTGCTGGTATTCCTTCTGAAAAACTTGTTCTTGGTGTTCCTTTCTATGGTCGCATTGGCCAAACCACCGGCAAGGCTCATGGTCTCTATGGCAAATTGGATACCTCGGATGGTCAAATTCGTGGTGATCAATACGATAGCAAGGAAAAGGATCCATGCCCCAACGCTAAGGCTTCCTACTCTGGTCAATATGAATGGCGCTCTATTGCAAAGGAAGGCATTGCCCGTAACGAATCCGGCTGGAACACTGTTTGGGATTCTATCAGTCAAACACCTGTCGCCGTCAAGGGATCCAAGTTTATTACCTTTGATGATGCCCATTCTCTCCACGCAAAGGCACAATACGCCAAGAAGCAAAAGCTTTCAGGTGTCATGCTCTGGTCTTTGGAAATGGTACGTATACATCATTACATCTCTTTAGCTCATAAGCTCATGATCATTTATGTATATAGGATGACGCTCATAATACCCTGCTCAATGCCCTCCAGGGTGTCCGATCCAAGCATTAGATGCTTTTCTCCTCCATTTGACTACATAAATAAACACTATCTTGTATTTCTATGATATCCAAACATAAAATGGATCATTCATTATCTCTTACTGTGATCGCTTAATTCGATGCAAACGTGTTTTTGGCATAAGCAGGGCGAGTGTGCGTGCCACTTTGCCTCCTTTTGTTAGTGGTGGCATCATCACCGAATCATTTTACTATGGCTTTCTTCTTGATCCGTACACGTGGATCAAGTATTATTACATCAGCACCCCATCCAATCATAGCAACTACCGGAATTTCTTCCATTTCTTGGTAAAAGACAAGCGTATCACCTTGGTGATTGTCCCTGCCGCGATCTCTATAAATGAATCCACAACCCAATATTTACTTTATAGTAGCAAATTATTCCTCTGCTTCATTGTTCGCCGCGATTGCACATTAAAATCGGACCTTCTTGGGTTGCAGCTATGTATGATCATCAGGGCAACAACCTTTTGTTTCACAATAATAACCAATCCCATCCATCAACACGAGTTTCTCTCAAAGAAGCCATAACGATTTATGGAAAGCAGGTATATGTAAAGATGTGTGTGTGAGTGTATCTAGATTTTTCCAATAGTATAAAAGGATCAAGAAGTGTGCGGAAACGGTTGAAAGTGCTCAAGCAATATACAAAGAGGAACCACAACGAAAAAAAGAGGAACACGAAACAGCAGAAACAAGAAAGAAAAAAAGGTAAAACACGGAATTAGACACGTTCAGTGATATCAGTTGGCACCCAGCTGTCGCTTCCAAAGTCGATCACGAGACGGCCATCGGTGATGGTGAACATGCCCTTGAGTTGCCAAGTGCTCTCACCACGGATGTCGCCATCGGCCTTGATACGTGCCATACGGTATTGCTTGGCAAGAGTAAGACGGCCACCTTCACCCTTATCATCAGCGGGCTTATCGGTCTTGGTCCATTGCTTGGTCTCAAAAGTGTATTCCTTGATGGCGTCTTCATAGTCTTGGACAGCAGCGGTCTTGGGCTTCTCCAAACTACCAGCCTTGGGAGCACCCACTTTGAGTTTTTCATCCTTGGTCTTTTTGCTCTCATCACCGGAAATGAAACTAGGGAGGCTGGTGGCAGGTACATAGTCAGTGAGCTCCTTGACATTCTTTGTAAAGTGAATCTTGCTGGCAACCACGGGATCCAACAAAGGAGTGATGAGGTTCCAAACTAGTAACCATGGAACAAAGTTTAGTGTAACTATATGGAGGATCATCCATTGACCTTATTTCTTTACCTGTCGAGAACACCCAAGGAGCCTTGTGGATCAAACATTGACCCAATGTTTCAGGATAGTAGGCTTCCAAGCATGACAACAAAAACTTGACAAAGTCAAAGTCCTAATAATACAACAACAACACGCGTTTCCATGTCAATTTTTCTCTCCATTGTTTGTCTTGGCATCCACCATCCCATTTATTACTTACCATGTTGCTAAGAGTGAAACCCTCCATATTGAAGACAATGCAAGATGTTTCCATGGGTTGACCAACGACCAAACGCGAGTTCTCCATCACATACAAAGTCATGAGCTTGACGACTTCAGCAGCTTGATCTTCCTTGTGGTGGAAACGGACATTGATAAAGCTAAATACCGCACCCTGTTAGATACCAAGTATTCTATCTTTATCCATTACTTACCAAATACCACGATCATCCTTATCAGGGCCGCCAAGGTAAGCCTTACCGGACTTAAGATTCCAAATGAAAGATTCGCCCATACCCTTCTTGAGTTTCTCAAGTTCGTCATGGAGACCGGTTTCGCCAAGAGCAACGATATCATCGACACGCATCACCAAACGCCAGCGCAAGGTGTTGCTCAACATGTTGTAGGCGGCATCCAAATCCCACTTGCGAGCACGAAGGAAACGAAGCATGACAGCATCAGGGTTGTCAGTAGCGACCATGTTCCAAAAAGTAGCATGCAACTGCTTGCCGGGGATCAAGGGCATGGCCTTTTCAAGGGGAAGGCTCAACCAGTTGGGATCGGTGGTGCTTCCAATAAACAAGTCGGTTTGAACTTCGGGTTCCTTCTTGCCACGGCTAAAGAATCCACCAGACTTCTTGGGTGCTGCTTCTTCAACAGGCTTCTTGGGAGCAGGCTTTGAATTGGGATCACCGGTCTGTTCGAACAATTCCAAAATACGATCCCACAATTGCTTGAGCATGGTGGTTTGGTCAGGTGTCAAATGTCCAAGATGGCCAGCCACCAAGGCAGCTTGAACGGTCTCATTTGCAGGTGCCATTATTGTTGTTGTTATGAAAGAAAAAGAAACAAGATGCGAATAAATAAAAAGAAAGAGAGAGAGAATAAAAAGAAGACGTTCAAGGGTCACACGCCACAAGCATACACAGCTCCACGCATATAAAAATGTTATAAGCTTCTCATTCCCCCCTCCTCCTTTGACTGCTTGAAACGTTACACACGCACACACTAGCTGTTTTGGGCATTTACCCCACTACACAGATCGGTTCGTACCTTTTTGGCAGTCGTATTGACCGTTGTACCAATCCTCAAAGACTTGTAAACCCCATCCAAATGACGATCTTATACTACATTGTCGTGTTCATACACGTGAGTCCTTTAACTACGCACTCCCTCCACTAATTAAATTCCTGTCAGAGCATTTCATCATCTCTCCCACGCTGCACATGACATTTTTATTAGACTCTAAAGTCTTTTTTGACATGATCAATGTCATCTATTACTATGTTGCACTTGACAACAGCAACACGAAGAGAAAAGTGCCATCATTCGATGCACCTATTGTAATATCTTTGTTTGCATTAATGACCAAGGACCGGTGGTTGTTCCATCTTATCGAAGGGTTGTTGTTACACCGCCTAAAAGCCAGACATTATGAAGCGGCTAGTAAAGTATTCGCTGCTGCAATTGATATCACATTCTGTACCAAAAAGCTCAGCATCATTGCCCCAGACTTTAGAGTCGTGCTCTTTTAGAGATCTCTCTTTTAAACAAGGTGGCGTTCATAACATAGTAATGATGGTCCACGGAAAAGGTATGTTGTAAATGAAAGAGAGTTTTGAAATCCTTGGACCGAGGTATGACACAATGAAAACATACAACAAACAACCCTTCCCTTTGCATAAAACACGGATGCTTTACAAAAGTCACGAGGGCCCATGTATCAAATTTAACCTTGTTTCATGACCACGAGTGAGATGGATGGATATACATCATGAGTGTGCAGTAGTATCTGTGGTTGATCAAATTGCATGTGAAATTATTGTTGAGTTATCTTTGTTGCCATCTCCACCAACAACAGAACATTACAATACACCAACAAAGACGCCATTTATAGATCACCCCACCATTTACGCAAAGCCTCTTTGCTCATTCATTAACCTTGTTTACTTTACAAAGAGGCACCATGATTGTACATATTCAGTGGCATGGAAGTTGGTAATAAAAATTGTCGTTTTATATAATCGATGAAACAAAGAGGTATTGAACAACAATGAAAAGGGGAGGATGCAAAGGTGTACAATGAACAAGAGTAGTTACATTCACCGACTGATACGCCAGGAACGCTTGGATAATGATTCAAGATGTCGTACCACCGGCCGAATGTACGCTTGCAATAATGCCAAACCCAACAACACGCAGGCTGTGCCAACAATGTAATATCCATCTCGAGAAATGTCGCACGAGCCACCTAGTTCCTTGCATTGTGTCAAGCCGCTCTCTTCCACACACGAAAATTCTATCATCGCAACCCACGTAAGTAAATGATGCCCACGTCTATTGCTATACACACACCCATCCTCCTATTACCTTGACCATTGGCATCAGGGACCGAGCAAGAAGCAATAGTAAATGAATCCACAGCTTCCAAAACAAAAAACTTTGGCCATGTACCACCGAAATTGCTAAATGTGTTGAGCAGCTGAAAAGGATAAATGAGTACGCAAAGCCCATTTACAACAACCTGTATCACCCTATCCACTTACAGTCATGTAGGTGCCACCAATGAGTGGATCAGCAATGCTTGTCATGAAGGCTGAAATACTGACAAATTGAACAGTCGCCATGAAGGAACTCAATACAGTAGCTGCCATGATAACGGAGAAATAGAATAAGCCAATTTCTTGACCTTGAGGATACCATGCCACAATCAACATGCACAAAGCAGCCGATGCCAATCGTCCATAGGATGCATACAACCACTATCTCCCTCTATTAGCAAAGAGAAAAAAGATGAAACCATCCGATCCCAACCAATACTTACCGGTTTCAAAGGCTGTGGGCCATTGGACCACTTGGCTGCATAGTAGCCCAAAAAGATCTGCAATGGGAAGTCCAATAACACGGTAAGCGCCAAGTCCTCTTTGGAGAAACCCTTTTCCAAAAGCTTCAATGATGTAACAGCGTCGTTGCAAATGAATCCAATCTTGGCAGTGAGGAGAACGATAATAAAGGAACGCATATCTACAGGATGACAACTTCATTGTTAGCCCTACATTCGTGGTCTTTCCCTTAATTTGATCCCACACAAACAACTTACGAGGTAATTTGCAGATTTTCCAAATCGTATCATAGACGCCTCGAATGCCAAGTTGATCTTCATCGGTATGGGATGCTGTCTGGTTAAAAGTGGATAATGATAAGCACATGTAGGCACCCCCAAAAGCACCATTTCCTTTGATCACTTTACCTCCTTTTTCATAAAGATGAGCCATGCTGTGACCGCAAAGTACATGAAAGCCCAAAACTGCATGTAGGCGCCAAGTTGCACAATGCCGACCTCTTTGGGTTCTGCCCAAATATACTTGTTGCTGAATTCGGGAGAGCTCAATGCAAGGAATACGGTGAAGGATAAAAAGTAGCCAATGTTGAGACCGATGGTTTGTGCTGTGGAGGCATACGAAAGACTATCCTTGGATAACAATGTCAAGGCCCAACCATCGACGGCGATATCTTGAGTGGCGCAGAAGAAGATCGTACCCAAGAACGCGCCTGTCAAGTAGTAGATAGGGATATGCTCTGATGCCATGATACCATCAATGTGTTGACCTAGCATCAAGAACAAGATGCCAATCAAGATCTGAATAGGAATGATCCATGACTTTCTTCGTCCAAGTTGAGGCGAATAAATAGCATCCACGATAGGTGACCAAAGGAACTTTAGCGAATAAGGCCATGATGACAGGGAAAACACGGCAATTTGTGAATACGACAGCTGAGATTTGAGCAAGAATGGAATGGATCCGAATGATAGACCCACAGGAACACCTTGAAGCATATCTATCGAGAGACAATGGGATGTTAATGTTCATATACATAACACGTGTACGCGCGCACATAGGATAGTATACTTACAAAGGACCACTAATAGGATAAAGTTACCAAGATCCTCACGTCTTAAGCTCTCTGGTTTGATATCCTCAGGTGCCTGGACATTATCCTTGTTGCCAAGAGTGTCAAGCTCCATTTCCTCGCGTTCATCATCAGCAAGCACAGTCTCTTTTCGTCGTAAAGTGGTCTCAGTAATTGTCGGATCCATGGCGGTGGATTGGCCGTTCTCGTCTTGTGTGTCGCCGTTAGGTACGGTAGCTTTGGAGTTATTTACGGGCACGAGAGGATCGCTATCCGATGATGAAGGGACATGCGCTGCCGGCATTCGAGTAACAGAAGGGAAAAGAAGATAAAGAAGAACCGCGTAGGTTGGCGTTGCGTCTGTGTGCAGTAAAAAGGGGGCGGCTATACAAGAACGACTAGAACAAATGCCCTCCTGTCCTGCCACGTCGAAGTAAAGATATACTTGCAATTTACCATTTTTGGCCGCCTCTCGCAGCTGTTGCCAGTCAATTGCCCAATCATTATACTTGACACAGCATTGCTATTGTTGACCGGAGAAAATGTGCTACATGTGCTAGAAGCTATACTCTTGAACATATTAAAGGGGTCTTTCTTCTCGAGTTAACAACTCACGTTACCAAATGAGATTTGTATTTGCAAGCGCACTGGGGAATAACATCCACAATATTAAGAACAATATGCAATTATTACTAGCCATTTCTAAAAGCATGTACATTCAAATTCTTTGTAAAGGGTTGATCAATGTCTAGACATCTAACAGCAACACGTTGCATCATCAATGAGGCATTATGTATACACTTTTTGTTATCCTTCTTCATCACCTACATCCATGCCTTTATCATTCTTTGCCTTGGATATGAACGTAGTAGTTGTTAAGATGATGGCCTCCCAATTCAAAGGTTATTGTATACCAATATTGTGGATTGGATGAATGGAGCTTGTGGGGGCTATGGTTGATGCAGCAGTCGAAGTTCTCGGATTTGGACAAGAGATTGGAAGCGTATACTATGCAACTATATCTATGTTAGTGACTCCAATATCCACCATTCACCCGTTGCATACAAAGATTTTGTACTGAGAGCCTTGTCGTCATTTGAGGAGCACACTTGCTATATCCATGGCAACGGGGGTTCGCTTCCATGGCGACGAGATGAGTGGTGGTGCTGGCATTGGGCCGTATGCTTCTTGAAACATGGTAACTGATTCACGTAATAGAGAGTCCAGAGCAGAGAGTGATATCCTTTATATACGCATATTCCAAAATTACTCCAACATGCAATGGCCTATCAGCAGGTGTAGGAGGAGATGCTGCATCCTCTTGAATTAGATCATGTATAACGATAAAAACGTAGCAACCCATGTCACTTTAGCCTCTTTATGACATACCACCTACCTTAAATCCTATCCTTACATTGGTTCGTGCTTAATGTCATAGAAAGCTGATCGCGTCAGCCTTTCGATTCATTCGGAGAATATGATGTAACGTGTGTGACGAACGATGGAGTTAAACTTTGTGCCCTGATCATGCGATCATGGATCATGAAAATGTGTCAATTCTAGGGAGGGTGGAATCATAAGCTGCACGATCATGATTATGACATTGACGTTGCTTCAACATGTTCATCATGTGTCTATTGTAGGTGTCCTTAATATGTGCATCTTGCTTAGTAGCATGTTTACAGCAATAGAGGACCTTTTGCATGTAATGGTAGCACATGCATTCAATTGCTCAGCAAGGGGACAATTGCCTTTCTGCTGTGTCACACTAATACCATAGCGGTGCACACTATAAAAAGGGGAGTCCGCTACCATTTGATCTCGAGACACAATACACAACAACAATGCTGGAACCAAGATACTACTTTGGTAATGGAGGAGTAGCCTTACAAGATGTAGATGGCTATGCACCGCTTGCAGGCGAAGCGATCGCAATTATAGCAGTATCCGGGATTATTTTAATAGCATGCATCCTCATTGCCATCAAACGACAAAGTCCAAATGCCTTGCGGATATACTCAGGGCCGGTGATTTCAGTTGGACTACAGATTGCATGTGGCGTCTTATACCTTGTTACACACAATAACACCTATTTCAATACCATCAATGGAGCGACTCAAGTAGTGCGAGCACTTGCAGCCATTGCGCTTTGGCTTCCTTTTTATGACGTATTTGTATGGCAAGCCAAACGACAAGAAAAGCTGACTTTACCAGCACATGGATTTCTTGTATTACTACTCGGTGCCTTTGTAATGGATTTTATTATTGTCTTTAATGGTCTGGATCAAGTATTTGCTATCCGAGTCGTTGGTACACTTCTTTATTGGTTATCAGCAGTGGCATTTTCCTTGCTTGTTTGGTGGTATCCTCATGGTATCCCGCATCCTTATGCAATTTCAACATGCGGGTGCTTACTTGTTGCTCTTCCAGTGGGTAGAGCAATTCAGCTGTCGTTGGATTTCTCTTATAATCCACAACATGTGGGGTCTCATATTACTTTGGTTTTTGAACATCTTGTACCTATGTTAGCACTCTTGATTTGTAGCTTTTATACACACATCTGGTTAGAAGATATCGAGGATGAACAAAGACGTAGAAGATGGCAATGTATTCCTTAAATAATATACCTCTTTATTTAATGCATGGGACTCTCTATTGAATAAGCAGCTGTTGTCATTGGGTGGGGTGGGCGATGTGGGTATCTAGGATGCCGTTGCTATGCAAAATGAGGTCAAGTCCATGCGGACCTGAAATCCCATTTAAAGCTGTAGTGGGCTGGTGAACAGCCGGTACCAGTTGGAAAAAACTTATTCAGCCCATGGCAAATAAACGCATTGGTAAATGTTGTCTCTCACCTTGCCATGCCTGCCGCATGCATGCTCACACTCCTTAGTATTCGAGCTTCAACCGGGACAGCCACTTGCACCCACACATGACTTTGAACTCGATGGTTTCTACTTGAATATGGTAACGTGTTGTTTTGTTGGCATTTGTGACGAGTGCTGATTTTGTCGATCAGGCTTCTTTGACAGCCAATGCCAAACCAGGACGAACCATGTTGACTGTGAGCATAAAGGATCACACATTCACCCTCTGCACTTTGACACAAGACAAGGTAAGCACGAAATAATAGGAAAGACGTACGTGTGTACTGATGGTATTGATATTGTAGTGTGAGCAACAAGCATTCAATCTCTATTTTGATGAATCTGATGAGGCAACCTTTAAGTTGGAAGGCACAAAGTAAGTAAGAGATGAGGGGGATACGGCAATGATCGATTAACGCGGGAGCATAGTTCTATTACTTTGACAGGCTTAACGCAAGACGACGACGATCAGGAATTTATCCCCGAAGACGACGACGAATTCATGCTGGAGGACAGTGATGACGGCCGGTTCCGTTTCTGTGATACATCTGATAAGCGTTTTATGGGAGGAATGGAATTGCGTCACTTTGGATTGGTGCCTCATTCTGGTTTTGAACAAGATCAAATCGATTTACGTGCAGATGAGGATACAAACGAAGAGAAGATGTTAAAGTAAGTTACAATGTCTTTGTTTTAACACAATGATCGCTAATACAATGAATGTATAACTTTAGTGACAACATTTGCGAAGGCTTGATCAATGCCATGATGAACAGCGGAGACGATGAGCAGATGCGGATTGCAAAAACCCTACAAAGTAAGATCTGGGATTGGGGAGCGAGCATGGTTGCATGTATTGACTCTATCTTTTTTCATCATTATAGAGAAACTCGATGTGATCAAATCAAAGTTAAAACGCGTCAATGAAAATGGCGGCAATGCTTCAAAGCAAAGTGGAAAGGTCACCAAACAGAAGAGAAGCAAACGAAAAACGCGTCAATGATGTCAGCGACAATGACGTCCCTCACACAATCATCCTTTATCTTTCGTCCCATCCATTACCCTGTATCGCATATAATCATCAGCTATCATCATTAGAATCCCACATTCTTTTGTATTAAGCATGTACACACTTTAATCAAGAAAATGAACAATAACACGTTTCTTTTGGTACAACGACATAATACAAACGCATGTAAATGGTAGAGTTTTGCTGATCAAAGAAGGCAATGATAGGGACGTGTTGTCATAATTATGGTATCCAAGATGGTTGCTGTGTGATGCCATGGAAACTGTTTCATCAGGTAATACGCCCAATGACGGCATGATAAGAGATAAAGATTCAGTAGGAGAGGAGGGGGTGTTGGTAACAGTCTCAAACTCTTCTCGACCGCTGTATGTGCTGATCTTGTGCCTATTTCTTCCGCGTGTCTCTTTTTCGTCTTTTACTGCTATGCCGAATCCAAAGCCAAACCTAAAGGGAAAGGATACAGAGGCCACTAAATCCCTAAACCGTATATTGCAACCCGACACGATCCGTACCGTGAACGCAACGAGCCATGTCATTCCAAATAAACCACCCAAAGTGCAGACGACCTATGGATCGAAGAGAGGCAAAGGACTATCAAGATATTCCCGACGCAACGACAAACGAGATGGTTCTTCTAGTAGACGATCTACCCCGAATGAGGATTCCAGTGATGAATTCCAAGAGGGCCCACCAACAGTAAAGCGTGCACGAAGAAGTAACAGTGACCGACGACAGCCATCCAATCCACCAGACGCGATACCAACCTTGTTTGTTGGCGAGACGTTGTCTATCAATGATCTATCATCAGCAAAAGCCAACAGAGCAAAGAGCAAAGCCGATGTTGAAGAGAAGCACAAGCTATTTGATGATTTGAGCAGGCAATCAAGTCAACTGGAAAGCACCGATGATGCCAATTCAAATCAACATGGCTCACCGAAATATGGTATGTGGCTCTGGGAGGGTGGGGTTTTACATGCCAATCAAGCTTACATGAATGATGTAGTGTGTCCCTACTGCAATGAGGTGTTCCCTACAGGCGAAATGACTGATCGACTTAAGCGGGCACTCAAGATGATTAAGCAAAAAGATGAGGCCTATGCACAGCAGGAGATTGAGCATCGAATGAAGCGTGTCACCGGCAAGCATAAGGAATTGCTTAAGAAGCAAATGAAAGTGAAGCGTCCTGTGGATGGTTTAGAGCAACACTTTTTTTGTCGTCTTCATCGTGCCGAGCTTGTTGTCAGGAAAGAGGGTCGAGCCAAGAATTATCCTGAGGAGATCAGATTTAACGACATCCATTCTCGACTTGAACGGCTTCGTGGTGAATTGGAAAAGGTTATTCGACAAGAGAGGAAGAGCCAGTTTCGTGATATTGCTCTCAAAGCGTATGAGGAGATGGGAAAGAACAAGGCACGCAGTACATTGGGCGTCATGGCGCGTGTAGATAACATCATGGTAAATGGGATGATCAGCTTCTTGAAAGTGGACATGATGCATTAACGATGGGTTTTATAAGACTGGATATTATGGATCCAAGGGTAGTGCCGTCATACAAGATGCTCTCAGCACCATGTTCTTACACACTGGCATGTTGACCAATGCAATGACGACACCACAACTTCCATTGGAATATTTGCAACAAGTTCTGGTTCCTGAGGCTGCTTTAGTGTTGATTCGGCAAGATTTATATAACGCAGATGCCAAGAAGAGACCTCGAGCTCGTTTCCCAACGTCTGAAGAATTGGCTCAATACAACGAGAAGGCTGAACAAGTGCTCAAAGATAGTACCGAGTTTGGAAAATTGGTGCACATGGCAGAGAATGAAATCATTGCCGACTTTTCAGATCAAAGTTTGAAAAAGATATCCCTTAGTGACGATGAATCGTCATCATCATCATCATCCAGCGAAGAAGATAGCGACGATAGTGATTTTCAAGGCAAATAATTAATAGGAATTGTATCTGTAACGAATAAAAAGTGAACACACAAAAAAAAAAGTTGTATGTATTATTTATAATGGCAGGAGGAGGAGGAGGAGGAGGAGGGGATAAGGTAAATAAGCGATGATGGAGTGCTAGCATGAGCCATCCTTGTAAAAGTGGGGAGCGGGGTTGTTGGTGAATTCAACAATGGGGAGCTGATACACTTCTACCTCCAAGAGCACACTTGACCGCGTACATTGTAGTGGGAGCTTCATTCTTCCTTTTCCACCCAACCTCCTATGAGTAACAATAGCTCATCCACTTTCCAACAACACGCACTTCATACCTCTAATGCAAATGATACCAACGGCATGGTCCACCACACGCACCGCAACCCTCCGATCGTGATCAGCAATCTGAACGGGAGCAGATCGTCCAGTGGTAGTCCACATGCTTCCCCTCGGCCGATCAATAGACCAGCACCATCGCCATCGACCACACCGACGATATCAATTCCAAACGTTGGGCAATATATACCACTAAACACGTCGTTACCAGCAGGCATGCAACAGGTGATTCCACTTCAACCACCCATGTGGAACAATCTCTATACTCTTTTTGCTTTGCAAGGATCCTTTGTGCCTACCTCATCTCAACCAACAGCACCAACCACATCAGTAGCACCCTCTGTTCCAGCAGCAGCAGCACCAGCACCCATTACTACTTCAAAACCACAAGCACATGCATCACCACCACAACCACAACCACAACCACAACCACAGTCACCTACCACCACGTCAAGTGCCTCTCATCAAAGTGCTATGCATAATGAGGCATCAGTTACACAAGCGAACGAGACCAATGACAATGGCAACATTCGCATCCCCCCTGAGCAACAGCCTGCTGCAAACCATGCATCCACCACCGCCACCAACACGACACCCGATGATCATAGAACAATCAACAACCAATCCACTCCTGAAACCCAAGAATCCAACGCATCTACAGAGAACTCGTCATTAACGCCATCATTACCCAAGAATATGGTTCCAGTAAGGGTGAAAGGTATGTATACATCCGCTACAAGGAATAATGAACCAACATAATTATGCTTATCTATATAGCTCATTTATTTTTACAAGCATCGCCTCGGGACTTGGATGTTGCCAAACGAATAGCGATTTGGGGAAAAGTATTGAAGAATCATAAGGGAGTGCGAGCACTGAAAGCGGAATACGGCGTATCGACAATCGAGAACGTGGAAGATCAGCATGACACTGCTGCTCAAACGAATATAGACACCGAGGATATCGACACTGATGTGATAATGGAGAACGCTGTGAATGAGGAAGTTGGCACCATCACCAACTCAGCTACCGACAATGTCGTGGATGAAGAACCCTATGTTGATATCGATCACAGTATGGAAGAGAATGATGATCAACAACAACCCGCAAGTAGCGTGGATGAGGAACAACCAAAAAGTGGGATGGATGAGCAACAACCAACAAATAGCGTGGATGAGCAACAACCAACAAGTGACGTGCATGAGCAACAACCAACAAGTGGCGTGCATGAGCAAGAATCAGAAAGTAGCATTGATGAGCAGCAACAACCAACAAGTAGCGTGGATGAGCAACAACCAACAAGTAATGTGGATGAGCAAGAACCAGAAAGTAGCATGAAGCAGCAGGATATGGATATGAGACCTCTGCCAGCATGGAGACTCCCTGACAATGATATGGATGTCGATGCGATGGATATTGAAGCTTGGACCAATCATTGGGTAAGTCAATGTGGGTATGGGATGCAAGCAAACAAATGTATTCATGGACTCTTTTATAGAAAGAATATGATCCAGAATACTGCTGTATATGTATCAAGAACGATCCCAGTCCAGAAAACAAGCTGGTGTATTGTAGTAATCCACTTTGTGAGGTCGTGGTGCACCAAGGTAATTATGACATAACGAAATGTATTCCACTTTACTCACTTTTGTATTATCGAAGATTGCTATGGGATAGTCGAGATACCTTCAGCAGATGAGCCATGGTATTGCGATCGATGTGAAGGAAGCCCACACGACTTGAGGGTGGTTGTAAGTGATCATATTCTGGATATGCAATTCCTCCTGGTTGCTGATGGTATGTGTTTAGGGTTGTGCTGTATGTCCTAGTACAAGAGGTGCATTCAGGCGATTGAAAGTGCCAGTTGGTGGTATGGAATGGATTCACGTTGGATGTGCTGTTCGATTGCCCGAAGCAAGTTTTGGAAACCACAAGATGAAAACGGAGATTGAGTTGCCAGGATACCACGGTGACATGTGGCAAGGGGTAAGTTTTTTCGTATATTATCCCATGATTGTCTATTCAATTGCTTACATGACAAATAGCATTGTGAGCTTTGTCCAAATGAATTATTTGCTCGTTATGGTGGCTATACCGTTTGTAAGCAGAAGGGTTGTAATGCCCGGGCCCATCCATCTTGTGGTATGCAATTTTACCATAGCAGCAAAATACACGTTCCATCTTTTCGGTGTGCCCACCATCGTTCATTCCATATGGTTAAAAATATGGACCTCAATCCATGGGAGCTTTGGGTGAATATGCGTGATGACTGGTTACAGCGACAAGAATCATTGGGTTTTGTTCAACTTACATGGTCAAATGTTATGGAGCCTATTTATCTACATGATCATCCGAGCCCGGACATGATTGCAGAGAGCTCAAAGCAATTTGTGAACGTGATCAGCCAGCATCTCGTGGGTCTTATGAAGAAGGAACTTCGAAACGTGGATCGGGCAAGAAGTAGTACACACCGTCTCAAGCGAACGCTTTGTTCAGCCAATGTCAAAGCGGGCAAAGTGTGCAAACATGTCGACAAGGTCCAACAGCGTGTGAAACGGGTTTCTTTTCTACGAGACAAGATCCGGCAATATTCAATTGATATTCGTGGGTTTATGGAGATGGTTTTACTTCAGCTTGATGCAACTCGATCGAAGGAAAAGGCTCTTGCAAGCGCAGCAGCCACGAAGCGTGCTTCATCATCATCATCATCCACCCAACCCTCTCGTCGACGAAAGAGATCATTGAGTGCAGAATCGTATACCACTGCTAATGACCAACCTGTAAGCTCGCCTATTACGCCACCAACCACCGAAATGGAGAAGGATTCTATGGGAAAGAAAAAGGGCAAGGGAAAAGCCGTTGCTGTCAACATTCCAAAGACGTCTCAAACGAGTGCTGGTGTATCGATACCCAATGCTCAGTTGTCCAATTCACAAAGACCTTTGAAGAAGCGATCCAAGATTGATGCAACACAACAATCGACCCAGAAACCAGCAGCTACTACTTTGGACGAACCCAACAAAGCAGAGACAACTGCTATGGAAATTGAAACATCACCACAACCACAACCACAACCACAACCAGCTGTTACTGCTGATGCCACTACTATTGACAAGCCGATAACTCCAGAGATGGCTTATGTAGAGGTTGAAACATCACCATCATCAACATCATCATCCGCAGCGACCAATGAAGCAGCAAAGGCAACCTCGAAAGAATTAGATGCAAAGAAAGCGGATGAATCAACAAAGGTTTCTGTACAGCAGAAAGAGGCAGTTATCGAGGAAGATATCGATACGAGTATGCAAGAGACACAAGCATCAATGGCCACGACAACAACAACAACAACAACCAGTGAAGAAGAAAACCAACAATCACAATCCACTATTGAGCGAACCATCCAACCTGGTACTGAGGCATCGATGCCCATTATTATTGATGAACCAGAGTCTGACGTTGAAATGTCACCTGCACCCACGGTTGAAAAACCACCATCACCATCAGCAACAACATCGATGATCACCACCACTATTGAAAATCCATCAACACCACCTGCAACCACCGCCACCACCACTGTTGAAGAATCATCGCCACCACCTGCAACAACAACAACGGCCACTACCAATGTTGAAGAATCATCATCACCACCTGCATCAACAACAACCACCGTTGAAGAATCATCATTACCACCTGCAACAATAACAACAGCAACCAATGTTGTAGAATCATCACCACAACCTGCAACAACAACCGTTGAAGAAGCATCACTACCACCTGCAACAACGACAACAACAACCGTTGAAGAAGCATCACTACCACCTGCAACAACAGCTGTTGAGGAACCGGCTAAAGCAGCTGCAGAGCAACCCAAGGAGGATGCTTCGTCAAAGGATGATACACAAAGAAAGGCACCACGCAAACGAGGAATGAAGACTAGAGGTGCAAAGAAACAAAGAGAAGTAAAGGAAACAAGAGAATCGCCTTATAAGCCAGGCTCCAAATGGTGGATTTGGGTTGAAGAGTATACCCAAGGGTTACGCCAGAGAGAAAAGACCAAAGGACCTTTGGTGTGCAAAGAATGTGGACAACACAATATACCCGAATCAACGCTTGCTGATCTCAAATACAACCCTGATGAATTGGCGAATCCTTCAAAGAAGCCATATGGCTATACTGGTACTGGTGACCATTGGAATCCCTCTGTTTTCATCGAATGTATCGGCTGCAAAGACGTTTACCATTGTGGATGTAGCGCCATCCCCGTCAAGAAATACCCGTCAAAGTAAGTGATCATGGTCTTTTTGCTCTTGCCTAAAAGAAAACACTCACAGCGAATTACCATAGGAACGAGTCTTTCTTTTGTGAAGATTGTTTGGAAGCATTCGAAGCCAACAAAACGTACAAACGTGTAGGGTATGGTCTGGACGATAGAGCACCCCAAGGTCCAAGAAGACGACAACGTATCAATTACAAAGAGTAGATACCTACCGTACTCACCCTCACCCCTTGCGTACCTATGACACTATCAATCTATATTTTCTCATTTCATCTATTGCGAAACCATTTTTTTGTGAATACATATCCAAAGTAAAGTAAAATTGTGTGGCTGAATCGTATCGTCTACTTATTATTATGTACACGCTTGGAGTTTGCTAGCTTGTGGATTACATGCTATTGCTTCGAAGATGGAATAATAAAGGTGGTCCGGTTATCGGTCATGCAAGAAGTATATGGCTTTTGTGACACAATAAGGAGGAGTGGGAAGTGGGATGAGCTTGAGAAGAGAAAAAGTGAAGAGATCCCTCCATTGAGTTTCAGGATGAGTGACCCATTCAATATGTATATGTATCTTTTTACATATACAAATTGGTTTATGCAGCTCGACTTTCTTCTACATGCAAATGTGTTGCATACCTTGACACACCTTCATTATTGGATGCTGTTTACTTACGTACCTTCACAAAAGGCAATCATCATCATCATCCATTTGTGTAGCAACCTGTCAAGGACGTATTTGTGTAACCACTACGTGCGGTTTCACTCAGCTCTTCATCTTTCCGTTAATGCAGCCGACACCATCCACTAGGAGAAAGCAAATCGCATCACGCTTACAGCATAGGTGGAGAACGCCTGTGGCCTCCGGGTCCTGTTGCAATGAAACGTGGGGTTTTGAATAGAAAGCAATGCTCGGCTTGGCCAACAGCACCTTGTGTGAAAGTTTTACGTCTAATGTTTCCAACAGCCCAAAAATATTTTAGTCGTCGTTGTCGAAAAGGTCGACCCCCAGATCCAGTTTATTGGTATGACATTGCGAAATCGTGATTGGGTGTTTGATCGTGAAACTGGCACCTAAGTAAAGGCCAAGCCGAGCACATTGCTCTAATAAAAGCCCCACGTTTCATTGTAAAGTTTGGAGATACAGGCACCTTTATGTTTAAAGTGATGCTATATGAGAAGTGGTCTTTGTTCATTGCCAAGTATTTATATGGAAGCGGCCTCGTTTTATTGGAGTGCACTGAAGAGTGGAAATTTCAAAATCGGAACGATATTGAAAAAACGTACAAGAACTACGCGTATTGAAGGAATGACTACGTCGGGCTATAGTCCCTCGGTGGCGAGTACTCCCGAGAAATGAGAGGAAGGGGTAGAGGATGCAAAAGGTTGACCGTTCTGTTTAAGAGATCTTGAAAAATAATATCCGAGCTGAAGGTGTCAAGAAAGCGGTGATTTGCTTGGCTTGGTCAGATAGGGTAGGTATCGTGAATATGGCGAAGGAGCCCGGAGGTGTGAATTGTGGCGTCGGCAAAGGCATGCCGTCATCGAAATTATCAGGTGTGTACTCGTTAATGAGATATTGTCGTTATGGCTTTCAATAGACGATAGATCAGTTTCAACATGGAGATATCGACGTTTGGCTGTTGGCAGATTGCGACGAAGGTGAATGAGGCATAGGTGGTGTCGTAGGACTGGATGAATCGCTTGGGTTTACGGTTGAGACACTTAAGCGGCGCGATGGCTCGTTTGGCCACATGACCAACAACACGAGAACGAGTAGCACGATTAGGGCATGCAGATGTAGCGTGACCAGCTTGATGGCAATGAAGGCAATGGAGCGGCATTTGCCCACGTAACATGAAACAGGTCGTCTGAATGGGGCTGTTGAACTGTGTGGCGTAACGGAGTTGTACCAGATTTGGCATTATTAATTTCCGCGAGGAAGGGCTTTGCCCATGAAGAGGTGAGAATCATAATCGCGAAGGATACCAAGGCGAACGAGGGACGTTGCCATAGCCGGAAAGTGCTCGAATACCATTTGATAACGTGTCCCTTGTGGTAAAGGGTAGATCACTAAGCTGAAGGTGTACAAGGCGAGCATCAGGAGAAAGAGGTATCGAAGGTAAAATACATTGGTTGTCAGGTCGGATACCCAGAACTTGATTGCTATGGGTCTTTTTTGTCGGCGATAAAGAGTTCGACAATGCGACGTGTGCGATCATCAGAGGAGGCGTACCTGCTGGTGCCGTTAGGAACTTGTTGATATGACGAAGTATTTCAGCACGGTGTTCGAAATGAGAGGTGAAATCAAAAACAAGCTGGGACAAAGGAAGCGGTGAGCCGCCTACTTCTCACGCTGGTTGTGTGGCCGATTTGACGACCTTGTAGGTGTCTTCAAAGAATCATTTAATGAGCGAAGGACGACGTGTAGCTTTAGCATACGAGAGACGTTGCGGACGATTTTGTGTGCCTGTTTCCTTTATCAGGCAATTTGGTTAAATTCTGGGAAGACATTGTTTGTTCATTGCCAAGTAGCTGGGATCTTCGAGAGCCAAAGCAGATGCAGAAGGACTTCTTTGGGTAACTCAGCTAAAAAGTCAGGACTTCAGGGACAATCCATGACAGGTACGCAACCCTCATTTTCAGGTCATACATTGGCAGCTAATAGCCACTTTTGTGCATTCAACTTTTATCTTCTATTATAGGTGGACGATTCTCCTGTTTCAGACATTCATTTCCATGATTAAAGTAGGCTGATCCGAGCTGATTTGGTTGAGTTACGCTCACACAAGATTACATCGGTTGAGCTACATCGAGCGTGTGCCGGATGTCCAGAGTGATGTAATCTCTTTGACCGCAGCTCAGTCAAATCAGCTCTCGGATCAACCTACTTTAATCAAAAAAGTTGTCGCGTTCAGAGCAGGGGCATCGTTCCCATGGCAGTGGATCTCGCAACAATGATGATGGATAAAAGCGGCTGATGGAAATAGCAATACATGTCTGTTCCTGGTTTATCCATAAAAGTAATTATACGTTGACCCTTTCATTCATGCAAACGTAGCTGTGTTACACAACACGAGCCTCCATCTTTTGCTCTGCCAGGGTCTAGCTACTTTTACATTAAACAAAGACCACTTTCCTCATAGCACCACGCGCTTTTTGCTCATAAAGGTGCCTGTATCTCCAAACTTTACAATGAAACGTGGGGTTTTGATGAGTAACGTGCTCGGCTTGGCCAACAGCACCTTGTGTGAAAGTTTTACGTTCAATGTTTCCAACCAGCCCAAAAATATTTTTGGTCGTCGTCGTCGAAAAGGTCGACCCCCCAGATCCAGTTTGGCTGGTAGCGAATATTTATGAACTGGGATTTGGCAAAGCTTGATCGTGAAACTGGCACCTAAGGTGCAGTTGGCCAAGCCGAGCACATTGTTCTATCAAAGACCCCACGTTTCATTGTAAAGTTTGGAGATACAGGCAACTTTTTATACGTTTGTAAGCGTGATGCTGTTGAGAAGTGGTCTTTGTTTAATGTAAAGTAGTATGACTATAATAGAGCAAAAGACGGTAGGCGTGTCGTGTAACTTTTATCATTCAGCACAGGCGATGCACGATTCTTGTACACTATTTAGAAAGAGTTCAAAAATGCCAGCTAATAACCTGAATATCCTCCCATTCTCCATTAATGGGGTTCAATCCAATGCATACGAACGATTGTCCTGCTCCAGCCCAGCATGCCCATCATTCAACTTCTTTGATCCGATGAGACGACTGGAAAACGCTCAAACACAGTAAACACCATCCACATCGAAGAATCAAACGGTAAGTTATTTGTAAACTGCCGGCTTATAGCCCATTCCTCCCGTTCACCTTTGTTGGTCCAACCCAATGCATGTGAATCATCGTTCGTTCCTTCCAGCCCATCATGCCCATCATTCAACTTTCTTTGATCCGAGTGGATAAGACTGAAAAAAACGCCCGCACCACGCAGAAGTAATCCAATGCATCAGCAAAATCTATTTAATTTCAGCTCTTCCACTCCCACCATATTCTTTCCTTCCTCCCATTCTCTACTGTTGCCCCATTCAACTGCCAACTTATCTGCGCGAACGATTGTCCCTGCTTCAACCCATCATGTCAATCCCGTAAATTGCCTTGATCCGATTGTTCTTCCTAATCGAATGGCAAGTCCATGGCGTGTACGCACCCACTACAACAGCTAACCCTGCACCTGATTCAAGCCACACTCGGCTACCACGACCAATCGCAACAGCATTCATTCCAGCAGTTGCTAATAGTAGTATCTTTTACCCATTACTGTCTCAAACGGTGTCATTTATATGCGGCGCATCCTATCCTGCAGCCTTTGTTACGTGAACAGCAGATAACAGCTTTCATTGTACAGAAGCATCTTTATTTACGCGTGCGGCAACCGGCTGCAATACATACGGCTTCTTATGGATAAGGGAAGGGATCCTGAATATTGGTTTGGTACATTGATGAAGGAATTGGATATACAGCGTGTCGAAAAAGAGGGTATGTATCCATTATCAACGTGCTCATTATGTTTGATGCTTTCATCCTGAACGATTGGTGCATCCCATTATCGTACTCTACACGCTATTCCATGGCAACTATCACAGCATCATCCTTGAGTAACCTGTGAGCGATGTACAACCATCAGCATCTCTCTCCATGATTTGACACGCCA